>NW_026006404.1:76209-114308 GCF_001458135.2 Marmota marmota marmota
CTAATGCTAATCCTATCACAAACACTAACCCTATACATTACTCTAAATCTAACCTGAACCCTAAACCTAATCCTATCCATTACCCTATCTGTAACCCTAACCCTAAAGCTAATTCAATCCTTAACCCGGAAATTTAACCTAAGCCAAACCCTACCCAGATCCTGACCCTAATAATACACCTAGCTTTAAGCCTGACCCTTACCCTAAACCTAACCCTTACACTAGAACTAGCCATAGCTAACCCTAAAACTAACTCTAACTATAAATCTAGACCTGACATTAGCCCTATCCCAAATCCTAGCCCTAGTCCAAACACAAACACTCATCCTAGCACTAAACATAGCCTTAATCCTAACCCTAGACCTAAACCTAATTCTAACCCTTGCCCTTGCTCTAAACCTAGCTATAACCCCATCCTTTCTGCTAACCCTACTCCTAAACCTAGGCCTACCCCCAAACACTAACATTACCCCTAAATCTGGCTCTAATTTAGCAGTATCCCAAAACCTAACCCTAACCCTAGGCCTAAGACTAACTCTAACTCTTGCCCTAGCCCTATTTCTAGTTCTAACTCTATCCATTACCATAACCCTAACACTAGCCCTAACCTTAGCCCAAAACCTAGCCATAGCCCTAAACATAGATCTAATCATAACAATAAATCTAAGCCTAAACCTTACCATACCACTAGCCCTAACACTATTGTTTATCCTAAAAGTAGCACTAGCTGTAAAATAAAACTGTGCCAAAGCCCTAACCCTAACCCTAACCAAACCATAATCTTAGACGTGACATTATACCTGTCCCTATTTCTTACCCTAACCCTTACACAAAGCCTAACCCTACACATAGCCTTAACCCTAGCCCTAATTTGAGTCTGTTCCTAACTCTGATCAGTAACACTGATCCTGACTCTGACGGTAACACTAAAGCTATCTATAATCATCACCCTAAACTTAAACCTAATCTACACACTAGATTTGGACATAATGCTAAACCTAATACTTGCCCTAATCATAACCCTATTTCTAATATTAGCCATAGTCCTAAAGAGTGCTAATCTAACTCAAAACCTAGACTTAATCACAGCCCTAAACCTAGATTTAACCCTAGCTCTAACCCTAACCCTAGCCCAAAACTTAACCTAAATCTAACCATAAACCTAAACCTTTTCCTAACCCGAAATCTAACCCAAACCATAGCCCAATCCTAACCATTATCCTATACCTATCCCTTGCTCTAAACTTATGCATTACCCTAACCATAACCATAACCGAATTCTAACCCTAGGCCTAACCCTAACCATAACCCTAGGTTTAATGGTAGCTCTAATCCAATCTATTACCCTAACTATAACCCTAATCGAATTCTATCCCTTTGCCTAAACCTAACCCTACCCCTAACCTAAACCTGTCCATTATTCTGAATCTAAACTTAACACTAAACCTAACTATAACCATTGCCCTAACCCTAACACTAACCCTAAAGCTAATTTGAGCCCTAAGCCTAAACCTTAAACTAACCCATACCCTAACACTGACACTGACTCTACTAATACCCCTAGCTGTAAACCTGACCCTAACTTTCAACCTAACACTTAAAATAGACCTGGCCATAATCCTTACCCTAAAACTATCCCTAACTATAACCCTAGACATGACATTAGCCCTATTCCTAATCCTAGCCCTAACCCTAACACAAATCCTAGCCCTAATCCTATCCCTAAACCTAGCCTTAATCCTAACCCTAACATTAACCCTAGCTCTAGCCCTAATTGTATGCTTTGCCCTAGCCCTAAATGTAGCTGTAACATCATACATTTCCCTAACCCTAATGCTAAACCTAACCCTAACCCTAAACCTAGGCCTAAACCTACCACTAACCATAGCTCTATTCTAGCCCTAATTTAGCCCTATACCTAAACCTAACATTATCTCTAGCACTAAGATTTACTCTAACTCTTGCCCTACTCCTATCCCTAGTTCTAAACCTATCTCTTACCGTAACCCAAACCCTATCCCTATCCCTAGCCCCAACCCTAGCACTAACCTTCACCCTAACCCTAAATCTGGATCTAACCCTAACCTTAAGCCTAAAGGTCACTCTAACACTAGCCCTAACTCTAGTGCTAATTGGAAAACTAGGCCTAAAAGTACCCTAGCCCTAAAACAATATCAAGCCATAACCCTAACCCTAACCCTTAATCTAAACCAAGCCAAAAACATACACTTAGCCCTAAACATAGCCTTAATTTGAGTCCTAACCCTAACCTTACAAGTAAACCTGACCCTTACTCAGACCCTAACAGTAACCCTAGTTCTAAACATTGACCTAACGCTAACCCTAGAAATAGCCCTAATTGGAATCCTTGTTCTTTTATTAGCCATAGCCCAAATGATAACACAAATTCTAGCCCTATTCTGAGGCCTAAACCTAGGTTTAACCCTAAACATAACTCTAACCCTAACCCTAACTCTACCTCTATCCCTATTCCTTACCCTAAGCCAAACCCTCAACCTAATGCTACCCTAGTCCTAAATATAATCCTTAGCCTATGCCAAACCCTATCTCTATTACTAGTCCTAACTCTAGCCCTCATTCTAGCTCTAACCCTAACTCTAACCCTGACCCTTATTCTGAGCCTAACTCTAACCCTAGGTCTAAACCTGACACTAACTCTAAAGCGAACACTAACCCTACCCCTGCTGTTAAACCTATACCTATACCTAACAGTAACACTAGCACTAGACCAAACATAATCCAAAATAGAGTCATAAATCTTCTTTAGCCCTAAACAAAATCCTATCACTAGCCCTAACAATAACCATTAACCTAACTTAAGGACTAACTCTATCCCTAGAACAAATGCTAGTTCTAAATTTGTCCCTCAACTTAAACCTAACCCTAACCCAAACAATGACCATTACCCTGAAACAAACTCTAGCTCTAAATCTTATCCTAACCCCAAATCTAACCAGAACACTAGACTTATCCATAACCCTAACCCTAAAACTAGCCATAATCATATCCCTAGCTTTTACATTACTCATATCCCTAATGCTAGCCATAAACATCAAACAAAACATAGCCCTTATCCTAGCCCTACACCTAGCCCTTATTGCAACTCTAACCATAAGCCTAGACCTAATCCTAATCCTAATCCTAACCCTCGCCCTAACCCTAACTATTGCTCAAACTCTAATCTTAATCTAAAAGTATCCCTAACCCAAATCCTAACCGTGGCCCTAACTCTAACCCTAAAACTCACGCTAGAGTTAATCCTAGATCAAACACTAACACTTACCCCAAACCTAACCCTGACACTAACCCAAGACCTAATGATAACCCTAGTCCTAATTCTAACCTTAACCCTAGCCCTAACCTTAATTCTAACCCTATCCATTACCCTAAAGATATGCCTAATTTAAATGCTAACCCTAGGCCTAATGCTAACACTATTGCTAACACTAACCCTATTCATTAATCTAAATCTAACCTGAACCCTAAACCTAACCCTGTCAATTACCCTAAACCTATCCCTAACACTAATTCAAGCTTTAACCCTAAATCTTAACCTTAACCAAATCCTACCCTAACTCTCACCCAAGTAATACACTTAGATTTAAACCTGACACTTAACCTAAACCTAACCCTTACACTAGACCTAGCCAAAACCTAACCTTAAAACAAACAGTAACCATAAACTTAGACCTGACATTAGCCCCAGCCCTAATCATAGCTCTAACCAAGCAAAAACACTAGTCCTCATCTTAGGCCTATAACTAGCCTTAATCCTAACCCAAATCCTAACTCTAATCCCTATCTCTAATTTTAACCCTTGCCCTAGACCTGAACTTAAGTACAACCCCATCATTTCCCCTAATCCTATCACTAACCCTAACCCTAACACTAATCATATTTCTAGCACTAACCTTGGGCCTAACCCTAACACTAACCCTAGCACTAATCCTAGCCCTAATTTAGCCCTAACCCTAACTCTACCCCTAACTTTGGCCTAAGACTAACTCTAACTCTCCCCCTAGCTCTATTTCTAGTACTAACCCTATCCATTAAAATAAACCTAACACAAGCCCTAAACTTAGCCCTAACCCTAGCCCTAGACCCTACCCAAGATTTAACCATAACTATACATTTGACCCTAACTCTGAGCCTAATCCTCAACTTACCACTAGACCTAACACTGTTGATAAATCTAAAACTATCTGTAATCCTAGCCTTATCTAATAAAAAAAACAAGCCATTGTCCTAATCCTAAATGTTAACCTAAACCAAATCCTAACCCTAAACCTAGCCGTAACCTTCTAGCTGTAATTCATGTACTAGTCCTAAAATTAACCCTGACCCTGACTTATACTCTAACACTAACCTTAGTTATAAATATCACACTAACCCTAAAAATAACGCTAAGACTAGATCTAGACCAAATACTATCTCTAATCATAACCTTAGTTCTTATATTAGCCATAGCCCTAACCCTAGCCCTAAACCTAACTTTAAACTAGCCTCCGTCTGAGACCTAACCCTAGATATAAACATAAACCTAAACCTAACCCTAGTGCTAACCCTAAACCTACACCTAGCCCTAACCCTAATTTTAACTCTATCACTTACCCTAAGCCAAACCCTATCCATAATGCTAACCTTAGCCCTAATTCTAATCCATAGCCTGATCCAAACCCTAACACTATTACTAGTCCTAACCCTAGCCCTCAGCCCAGATCTAACACTAACTCAAATCCTTTCCCTAACACAAACCCTCAGTCTAAATATGACCCTAACCCTAAGCCAAACCTTAAAACTAGCCCTACAAGTAAACATATAGCTAAACCTAACCCTAGCACTAGCCACAGACCCAAGCCTAATACTAAATATAGCCATAATTCTAGACCTACACCTAAAAAAAATCCTGAGCCCGAGCCCTAACATAATACTTAACCTAAAGAAAACACTAACCCTACCACTAGACCTAACCATAGTCCTAATTCTGGCTTTCACTCTAAACCTAACTCTAACCTGAACACTGACCCTAACACTAACACTAAACCTAGCTCTAAACCTGAACCTAACCCCAAACCTAAACCTAACACTAGATGTATCCATAACCCTAAACCTAAAACTGGCTCTAATCAGAACCCTTAGCCTAAATATAACCCTAGCCCTATTCCTAAACATAAACCTAAACCTAGCCCTAATCCTAACCTTAACACTAGTACTAACCTTAGCTCTATCCCTAACATTACCCTAACCCTTACCCTAACACTAATAATAACCCTGGCCCCAAACCTAACCCTGTCTCTAACCCTAATCGTAATCCTAAACTTTGACCTAACCCTAAATCTAACCCTTGCCATAAACTTAACCCTAAATCAAACCCTAACCCTTACCCTAAATCAAAACTAAACCTATCCCTAAACCTAAATTTAACCATAGCCTAAACTTAACCCTAACCCTAATCTTACATCTAACCCAATACATTACTTTAAAACTAACCCTGACCCTAATGAAAATCCTAGCCCTAACCCCAACCCTAACCCTAACCATAACCATAATCCTAATCCAGATCTAACACTAAACATAACCCAGCCCTAACCATAGTTTAAACCCTATGCCTTACCCTAACCCTAACCCTAGCCCTTGCCCTAACCATAACCCTAACTCTAGCCCTAACCCTAACCCTAGCCCTTGCCCTAACCATAACCCTAACTCTAGCCCTAACCCTAACACTAAACCTAGCCTTAATCCTAGTCCTAATTTAGCAATATTATTAACCCTAACCCTAACCCTGGAATTAAGACTAACTATAATTCTCACACAGGACCATTCACTACTTCTAACACTATCCCTTACTATAAACCTAACTCAAGCTCTAACCCTAGTCTTAACCCTTGCACTAGCATTAGCCCTAGCACTAACTCTGGATTGAAACCTATCTCTAAAACTAACCCTAACTCAATGCCTCAGCCTAACCCTGAAACTAGCTCTAACCCTAATGCTAATCCTAAAATTAGCCCTAACCCTAGCCCTAGCCCTAAAACAAAACCAAGCCATAACCCTAACAATAACCCTTATCCTAGACCAAACCCTAAACCTAAACAAGCCTTAACCCTGTCCCTAATTTGAAACCGAACACTAACCCTAAACCTAACCATGACCCTGACTCATATCCAAACACTAAACCTAGCTCTAAACATCACCCTAACCTTAAAACTAACCCTAATACTAGACCTAGCCCTAAACCTAACCCTAAAACTAATCCTAATTTTAACCAGTTCTTACAATAGCCGTAACCATAACACTAGCCCTAATGCTAATACAAAACTAGCCCTAATCCAAGCCCTAACACGAGATTTAACCCTAAATCCAACCCTAAACCTAGTCCTAAACCTAGCTCTAAACTTATCCCTTACCAAAAGCCAAACCCTCACCCTAATGCTAACCATATTCTTAGCACTAATCCTTAGCCTAACCAAAACCCTAACTCTATAACTAGTCTAACCCTAACCTTCATTCTATATCTACCCATAACCCAAACACTAACCATATCCCTGACCATAATTTTGACCCTAAAATTAATCTGAGGTCTAAATCTAAACCTAACCCTATACTGAACCCTAACACTAGCCCTACTGGTAATCTTGTACATAAACCTAACATTAACACTAGCCCTAGACCTAAACCTAATCCTAAATCTAGCCATAACTATAGCCCTAGACCTAAGACAAACTAAACCTAGCCTTAACAATAACCCTTAACCTAACCCAAACTCTAACCCTACCTCTATAACTAACCCTAATCCTAATTCTGGCTTTAACTCTAATCATTACCCTACCCGAACACTGTCCCTGACACTAACAAAATCCTAGCTCTAAACTTCACCTAACCCTAAAACTAAGTCTAAAACTACACATAGCCCCAATATTAACCATAAAACTAGTCCTAATCATTACACTAGGTTTTACATTAGCCATAGCCCTAACCTATCACAAAACCTAGCCCGAATCCAAGCCCTACCTTAGCGTTAATGCTAAAGCTAACCCTAACAATAACCCTAGCCCTAACCATAACCCTAAGCCTAACTCTAGACCTAATCCTAACCATAAACCTAGCGCTAACCCTAGCTCTAACTCTATTAATTAACCTAAGATAACTATAATCCTTATGCTAATCCTAAGCCGAACCGTAATCCTAGCACTAGCCTTAACCCTATTCATTAACCTACACCAAACCAGAACCCTAAAAATAACTGTGTCATTACCCGATCTCTAAAATTAAGACTAATTTGAGCCCTAAACCTAAACCTTAACCTAACCCAAACCCTAACCTTGACCCTGACTCTAATAATATTAATAGCTCTATACCTGACCCTTAGAAGAAACCTAACTTTTACAATACACCAAGCCATAAACCTAACCATAAAACTATCCCTAATTGTACCCTAGACCTGACATTAGCCCTAGCTCTAATGCTAGCCCTAACCCTAATACAAAACTTAGCCCACATCCTAGCCATAAACCTCAATTTAATCATAAACCTAACCATAAAATTAACCCTAACCTTAATCCTAATCCTCACCCTAGTCCTAAAACTAGCTATATTCCCATCCCTTATCCTAAACCTAACCCTAACCCTAAACCTAACATTAAACCTAGCCTTAACCCTAGTCCTAATCCTATCACTAACCCTAGCCCTAATCCAAGTCCGAATTTAGCCATATCCCTAACCCTAACCCTAGCCCTAAGACTAACTCTAACTCTCACACTAGTCCTATACTTAGTTCTAACCCTATCCCTTATCATCATCATCATATACCTAGCCCTAAAAGTAGCCCAACCCTAGCCCTATACTTAGCCCTATCTCAAAACCTGGATCTAAATCTAACTCTAAATCTAACAATAACCCTTAAACTGAATCTATCCATAAATCTATTCCTAATCCTAACCTTTAACCTAAGCCTAAGCCTCACACTTACACTAGCCCTAACCCTAAGACTAATCTTAAAACTAGCCCTAACCCTTCCCCTAGCCCTAAAACAAAACTGAGTCATAGCCCTAACCTTAACCCTTAACCTAAAGCAAATCGTAACCCTACACCTAGCCCTAACCATATCCCTAATTATAGTCTAATCCTAACCCGAAAACTAACCCTGACCCTGACTCTGACCCTAATACTAACCCTGGCCCTAAACATAATCATCACCATAAACCTAAACTTAACACTAGACCTAGACCTAACTCTAGCCCTATAACTAGGTGTAATCATAAACCTACTTCATAAACTGGCAGTAGCCTTAACCCTAGCCCTAACCTAACGCAAAACCTATCCTTAATCAGAGTCCTAAACCTATCTTTAAACCTAAACTTAAACCTAAACCTAACCCAAACAGTAGTCTTAATCTTATACATAAACCTAGCCCTAAGCTTAGGGCTAACCCTATCCATTACCATAATGATAACCCTAACCCTTATGATAATCCAAGTCCTAAACTTAACCCTATCAATTATACCAAACAAAACGTAAACACTAAACCTAAAACTGTCATTACCCTAACCCTAAATCTAACACTAATTTGAGCCCTGCATCTAAACACTAACTTAACCTAAACCTAATCCTGACCCTGACCCTAAAATAACCCTAGATCTAAAACTGACCCTAACCAAATCTCTAACCCTTACACTGGACCAAGCCATAAACCTAACACTAAATCTATCCCTAACTGTAACCCTAGACCTGACATTAGCCCTAGCCGTAATGCTATCCCAAACCCTAAAACAAATCCTTGTTCTCATCCTATCCCTAAACATAGCCTTAATCATAACCCTAAACCTAACCCTAGTTTTAACACTAATACTAACCATCACCCTTTCCCTAAACTTAGTTATAACCACATACCTTACTCTAAACTAAACCCTAACTCTAACGCTAACCTTAGTGCTAACCCTTGCCCTACCCTTAGCCCTAGCACTAACCTTAGGCAAAACGGAACTCTAAATCTAGCCCTAACCCGAAGCCTAAACCTAATCCTAACACTAGTCCAAACCATGACACTAATCCTAAAACTAGCCCTAACCCTGGCCTTAAAACAAAACCAAGCCATAGCTCTAACCCTAATCAATAACCTAAACCAAACCCCAACCTTACACCTAGACCTAAACCTAGCCCTAATACGAGTTGGAAGCCAAACCCTGAAAACAACCCTGAAAGTGACACTGACCCTAACAATTCTAGCTATAAACATCAACCTAACCCTAAAATTAACCCTAACACTAAAACTAGCACTAAAACCCTAAAACTAGCCCTAATTGTAAACCTAGTACTTACATTAGCTGTTACCCTAACACTAGCCCTAACATAACCAAAAACCTAGCCCTAATCCGAGCTCTAACCCTAGCTTTAATCCTAACCTAACCCTAAAACTAGCCCTACTTGTAACCATAATGCTAGCCTTAAACTGATATCTAACTCTATCCACAACCATGACCATAACTATAAACATAATGATAACCCTAGGCATAAACCTAACTCTATCCTGAATCCTAACACTTCCATTAACCTAAACCTAACCTGAATCCAAAATCTAACTCTATCATTACCCTAATCCTAACCCTAACACTAATTCAAGCCCAAAATTGAAACTTTAACCTATCCCAAACCCTAACCCTGACCTTGACCCTAATAATACCCCTAGCTCTAAACTTGACCGTAACCCAACACCTAACCCTTAGCATAGATGTAGCCATGAACCTAACCCTAAAACTATCTTTAACATAATTCTGGACCTGAAATTAGCCCTAGTTCTAATCCTAGCCCTAACGCAACCCTCATCCTAGCCCTAAACTTAGCCTTAATCATAACCCTAAATCTAGCTCTACAACTAATCCTAATTCTAACTCTTTCCCTACCTCTAAACCTAGCTATAATGTCATCTCTTACCCTAAATTTAAACCTAACCCTAACCCTAACACTAGGCTTGAGATAAAAACAAAACCCAGCCTTAATCCTAGCCCTAATTTAGCTCTATCTCTAACCCTACCCTAAACCTAGCCCTAAGATTAACTCTAACTCTTGCCTAGTTCTATCCCTAGTTCTATCCCTATTTGATACCATAAACATAACCCTAGCCCTAACATTTGCCCTAAAGTTAGCCCCAGTCCTAACCCTAACTCTAAATCTAAGCCTAAGCCTAACACAAACACTAGCTATAACCCTAATGATAATCGTAAAACTGGCCTAACCCTAACCCTAGCAGTAAACCAAAACAGAGCAATAGCCCTAACCCTAAATCTAACTTAAACAAAACCCTAACACTACACCTAGACCTAAACCTAGCCATAATTCAAGTCCTAAGGCTCACTTTAAACTAATCCTGACCCTGACTCATATCCCAAAAGTCACCCTAGCTCTAAATACTGCCCTATACTCAAACCGAACACTAACATTAACAATAGCCCTAATTCGAGTCTTAACACTAACCCTAAAACTAACCATGACCCTGACTCCTATCCTAACAAGAACCGGAGCTATAAATATCACCCTAACATTAAACCTAAACTTAGCACTCAACCTACCCCTAAAACTAACCCTAATGGTAACCCTAGTTCTTACAGTAGCCATTGCCTTAACCCTAGCCCTAACCCTAACACAAAAACTAGCCCTAAACAAAGCCTTAAACCTAGTTTTAACTCTAACTCTAACCCTAACCATAGCCCTAGCCCTAGATCTAAATCAACCCCTTACCCTAAGTGAAACCCTAAACCTATGAGTAACCCTAGACCTATCCCTAATTCTTAGACTAACCAAAACCTGAATGCTATTAATAGTTCTAACCCAACCCTCATTTAGCTTTAACACTATGCTAAACCCTAACCCTAACAATGACCATTATTCTGACCCTAATACTAAACCTATGTCTAATGCTAACCCCAACTCTAACCCAAAATTTACCATAATCCTATCCCTAGATCTAATTCTGAACCTCTCAGCCTACTCCTAACCATAGCTCAGAACCTAAGCCTGATTCTAAACATAACCCTAATCCTAATCCTAGTTCTAACCCTCATCTTAACCCTAACACAATACATAATCCAAACCATAATCCTATTCCTAACCTTAACGCTAACTCTATTCATTACCCTAAACACAACCCTTAGCATAATGCTAACCCTAGGCTTACCCATCACCCTATCACTTTCCCCAAACATATCAATTAACTTAAACCTATCCTGAACCCTAAACCTAACCCAATCATTACGCTAACCCTAACCCTAATGCTAATTTGAGTCCTAACCATAACCTCAAACCTAAACCAAACCCTAACATTGACCGTGACCCTAATAATTCCCCTAGCTCTAATCCTGACTCTTACCCTTACCGTACCTAACCCTTATACTAGACCTAGCCATAAACCTAACCCTAAAACTATTCCTAACCTTAATCCTAGACCTGATATTGACCCTAGCCATAATCCTAGCCCTAACCCTAACATAAATCCTAGCCCTTATACTAGCTCTAAGCATAGCCTTAATTTTATCCCTAACCCAAACCTTAGGCCTAACCCTAACACTAACCCTATCCCTAATCTTAGCCCTAATTTAGCCCTATCCCTAACCCGAGCCCTAACCCTAGCAAAAAGACTAACACTAACTCTCACCATAACCCTAACCCTAGTTCTAATCCTATCCCTTACTGGAACCCTAATCCTAGCCCTAACCCTTGGTCTAACCCTAGTCCTATTCATAGCCCTGGCCATAACCCTATATCTAACACTAACTCTAAATTTAACCCTAAACCTAAACCTAAACCTAACGCTAGCCCTAATGCTAATGCTAATCCTAAAACTATCCCTAACCCTAGCCCTATCCCTAAAAAGAAAACTGAGCCAAAGCCCTAAACCTAACCCTTAACCTAAACCAAAACATAACCCTACACCTAGCCCTAACCATATCCCTAATTCTAGTTGTAACCCTAACCCAAAAACTAACCCTGACCCTGACTTTTACCCTAACAATAAACCTGGCTCTAAACATCAGTATCACTGTAAACCTCAACTTAAACAAATCCTATCCCTAACCCTAACCCTATAACTAGTGCTAATTATAACCCTACTTCATACATTAGCCATAGCCTTAACTCTAGCCCTAACCTAACCTAAAACCTAGCCTTAATCCAAGTCCTAAACTTAGCTTTAACCCTAAACTTAAAACTAATGCTAACCCAAAACTAGCCCTAATCCTATACATAACCCTAGCCCTAACCTTAGGTCTAAACCTATTCATTACCCTAAAAATAACCCTTACCCTTAAGTTAACCCTAGGCCTAACCCTAACCATATCCATTACACTAAATCAAACCTAAATCCTAAAACTAACTCTGTCATTACTCTAAACCTAAACCCTAACCTAAACCAAACCCTAGCCCTGACCCTGACCCTAAAAGTAACCCTAGATATAAACCTGAATCTTACCCTAAACTTAACCCTTACACTGGACCAAGCCATAAACCTAACACTAAATCCAGCCCTAACTAAAAACCTAGACCTGCCATTAGCCCAAGCCCTAATAATATCTCTAAACCTAACAAAAACCCTAAACCTCATCCTAGCCATAAACCTATCCTTAATTGTAACCCTAACCCTAACTCTAGCCCTAATCCTAATACTAACCCTTGCACTAGCCCTAAACCTAGCCAAAAACCACACCCCTTACCTTAAACATAACCCTAACTCTAACTCTAACCCTTGTCGTCACCCTTGCCCTATCCTTAGCCCTAGCTTTAACACTAGAACGAAACCTAACTTTAAATCTAACCCTAACTCTATACCTAAGCTGAAAACTAGCCCTAACCCAGATGCTAATTCTAAAACTATCCCTAATACCAGCCCTAACACTAACTCTAGCTGTAATTTAGCCCTATTCCTAACCATAAACCTAACCCTAGCCCTAAAAATCACTCTGTCACACTGGACCTATCACTCATTCTGATCCCATCCATTCACATAACACTAACTCTATACCAAATCCTAGTCCTAACCCTTGCCCTATCCTTAGCCCTAACACTAATGTTAGATATAAACCTAACTCTAAATCTAACCCTAAACTGAAGCCTAAGCCTAATTTTAAGACTAGCCCTAACCCTAACACTAATACAAAATTTGCCATAACCTTAGCCCTAGCCCTAAAGCCAAACCGAGCCAAAGCTATAACCCTAACCCTTAACCCAAACAAAGCCATAAACATACACCTATCACTAAATCCAGCCTTAATTTGAGTTTTAAGCCAAACCCTAAAACTAATCCTGACCCTTACTCTTACCATAACACTAACCCGTGGTCTAAACATGAACCTTACCCTAAACCTAAATCTAACATTAAACCTAGCCCTAAAACTCTAAAATTAGCCATAATCATAACCCTAGTACTTACATTAGCCGTAACCCTAACCCTAGAACTAACTTAACCCAAAAGCTAGCCCTAATCTGAGCCCGAACCATAGCTTTAACCCTCACCCTAACCCTACACTAGCTCTAATCATAACCATAACCTAGCCCTAAACTGATCTCTAATTCTATCCATTACCATAGCCAAAACCCTAATGCTAATACAAGCCCTAATTTAAACCTTAACCTATCCCAAACCCTAACCCAGAACTTGACCCCAATAATACTCCTAGCTCTAAACCTGATGCTAACCGTAACCTAACCCTTACACTAGACGTATCCATAATCCTAACCCTAAAACTATCCTTAACCATAATTCTGGACCTGAAATTAGCCCTAGCACTAATCATAACCCTAACCCTAAAAACAACCCTAGCCCTCATCCTAGCCCTAAACCTAGCCTTAATCACAACCCTAAACCTAACCACAGTGCTAACCCCAATTCTAACCCACACTCTACCTCTAAAACTTGTTATAAAGCCATCCCTTAATCTAAACTTTGCCCTAAACACTAAACTCTAACTCTAAACTTTAACCCTAACCCTAACCCTAACCTTAACCCTAACCCTAACACTAGGCTTAAACTAAACACTAAACCTAGCCATAATCCTAGCCCTAATTTAGCCCTATCTCTAACCATAACCCTAAACCTAGCCCTAATACTAATTCTCGCCCTAGCCGTATGCCTAGTTAAAACCCTATCCCTTATCATAACCCTAACCCTACCCATAACCCTTTCCCTATACTTAGTTCTAGCCCTAACCCTATATCTAAACCTAATTCCAAATTTAACCCTAACCCTAAGCCTAAGCCTAACACTAACACTAGCCCTAACCCTAACCCTAGGACTAAAACAAAAGCGAGCATTAGCCTGAAACCTAAACCTTAATTTAACCAAACACTAATACTACAACTAGACCTAACCCTAGCCCTAATTTGAGTCCTAGCCCTAACCTTATAAATAACCCTGACCCTGACTCATATCCTAATACTCACTTCAGCTCTAAACACTGCCCTCCCTTAAACTGAACCCTAACAGTAACCCTAGCCCTAATTAGAGTTCTAAATCTAACCCTAGAACTAAGCCTAACCCTGATTCCTATCCTAACACGTACCCTAGCTATAAATATCACCATAACCTTAAACCTAATGCTTACACTAAACCTAACCCATACCCTAATACTAAAACTAACCCTAATGGTAACCCTAGTTCTTACATTAGCCATTGCCCTAACCCTAGCCCAAACCCTAACACAAAAACTAGGCCTAATCTGAGCCCTAAACATAGCTTTAACCCTAACTCTAACCATAACCATAGCCCTAACCCTAGCTCTAAACCAATCATTTACCCAAGCAAAACCCTAAATCTAAGGGTAACACTAGACCTATCCCTAATCCTCAGGGTAACTAAAATACTAACCCTATTAATAGCCCTAACCCTTGCCCTCATTCTAGATCTAACCTTATCCAAAACTGTAACACTAACCCTGATCCTTATACTAACCCTACCACTAATCCTAGGTCTAATCCTAACCCTAACCCTAAAAAAGCTACCATAATCCTATCCCTAATCTTGAACCTAACTCTTAGCCTAGTCCCAAACATAGCTGAGAACCTAACCCTTACACTAAACATAACTGTAACCCTAACCCTAGTTCTAAATCTAACTCTAACTCAAGAAATAATCCTAACCATAACCCTAGCCCTAACCTTAATTCTAACTGTATCATTACCCTAAACATAACCCTTACCCTAATGCTAACCCTAGGCCTTACCCTAAATATATCACTATCCCCAAACTTATCAATTACCCTAAACCGACCCTTAACCCTAGACCTAATCATAACATTACCCTAAACATAGCCCTAATGCTAATTCAAGCCCTAACCCTAAACTCAAACCTAAACCAAACCCTAACACTGACACTGACCCTAATAATTCCCCAGCTCTAAACCTCACTCTTACTCTATACCTAACCCTTACACTAGACCTAGCCATAAAATTAACCCTAAAACTATATGTAAGCATAACCCTAGACCTGATATTAGCCCTAGCCATGATACTAGCCCTCATCCTAACACAAAACCTAGTCTTATCCTAGCCCTAAACATAGCCTTAATTATTACCCTAACCATAACCCTAGGCCTAAACCTAACACTAACCCAATTCCTCATCTTAGACCTAATTTAGACCTATCCCTAACCTTAACCCTTAACTCTAACTCTCAACTTAGTCCTAACCCTATTTCTAACCCTATATTTTAGAGGAACCCTAATCCTAGCTTGAACCATAGATCTAACCCTAGCCCTATTTAGACCTAGCGATAATCTTAATTTTAAAACTAGCCCTAAATATAACCCTAGCTATTATGTGACCCATAGTCCTAACCCTAACCCTAAACCTAACACAAAACCTAGCCCTAATCCAAAGGGCTAAACTTAGCTCTAAGCATAACACTCAGCCTAACCCTAGCCCAAAACCTGGCCCTGAACTAAGCCTCGCATTAGACCTAATCCTAGCTCAAAGCCTAACCTTTACACTAAACATAACCCTAGCCATATCCTAAATACTAACCCTAACCCTAGCCCTAATTCTAACGTTAAACCTAGCCTGAATTTTGCTCTAAACATATCCATTACCCTAACCATAACACTAACCCTAATTTAAACTCTATCCCTAACACTAAACCTAACTCTAATCATGAATTAAACATAGACCTAAACCTAAACCTAACCCTCACCCTAGCCCTAACCCTAGATCAGACACTAACACTTACCCTAACCTAACCATAACTCTAGCCCTAAACATAACACTTACCCTAACCCTAAAACTTACCCTTAACCACACCCTAGCCCTATCCCTAAACCTATCCCTAATCCTCGACTTAATCCAAACCATAACCTAGCCCTAACCCTATCTATAAACCTACACATTACACTAAACATAACCCTAACCCTAATGCTGACCCTAACCCGATCGCTAAACCTAACCCATCCATTACCCTAAATCTTAAATGGAACCTAAACTAAAGCCTATCCCATTACCCTAACCCTAAAGCTAAACCAAATGCTAATTCGAGCCCTAATCCAAAACCTTAAGCTAAACCAAATGCTAACCCTGAACCTGACCCTGACTCTAATAATAATCCTAGACCTAAAGCTGGCCTTTAACCTAAATTTAATTCTTACACTAGACCTAGCCATAACCTAACCCTAAAACTATCTTTATTATTAACCCTAGAGCTGATATTAGCCCTAGACCTGGTCCTAGTTGTAACCGTAACAGAAACCCTAGCCCTTAATTAGCCCTAAACCTAGCCTTAATCCTAAACTGAACCATAAACCTAAGCCTAATTTTAATTCTAACCCTCACCCTAGACCTAAAGCTAGCTATAACCCCACCCATTCCCCTAAATTTAACCTTATCCCCAGTGCTAACCCTAACTCTAGCCCAACCCTTGGCCTAAACCTTACAATAATCCTAGCCTTAATACTAGCCCTAATTTAGCCCTAACCTTAACATTAACCCTATCCCTAATCCTAGCCCTAAACCAAAACCTAACCCTAGCCCTATTCCTAGCTTTAATTTATCCCTAACCCTAACTCTAACCCTAAGACTACTACTATGACTAACTCTAATTCTCACCCTAGACATATCCCTAGTTATAAACATATCCATTGTCATAAACCTAACCATTGTCCTAACCCAAGCCCTAGCTCTAACCCTAGATCTATTCTACATCTAACCCTAAACCGTAAGCCTAAACCTCAACCTAACACTAGCCCTAACCCTGATGCTAATCCATAATTTAGCTGAAACCATATCCATAGCCTTAAAAAAAACATATCCCTAAACCTTAACCAAAACCAAACCCTTATCCCTAGCTTTAACCCTACATTAAACTTAACCCTAAACCAGAACCTAGCCATAAACATTTCCCTAACACTAGCCAGAATTCTAACCTTAACCACAGTGTTATCACTAGCTCTAAACTTATCTATTACACTAACCATAACCATAACTCTAATTGTAACCCTAAGCCTAACCCTAACCTTATCCCTAATCCTAACCTATTTCATTAACCTAAAACTAACCTGAACCCTAAACCTAACCCTATCATTATCCTTATTCTAACCCTAATGCTAATTTGAGCCCTAACTCTAAACCTTAACCTAATCCAAACCCTAACTCTGACCCTTCCAATGATATACCTAGCTCTAAAGCTTACCCTATGTCTAAATCTAAGTCTTATACTAGACCTAGCCCTAAACCTAACCCCCAAACTATCCCTAACCTTAACCCTAACCCTAAACCTAACCCCAAAACTTACCCTAACAATTTCCCTAACCCAAAACATAACACTAACCATAAACCTAATCTTAAACCTAAACATAATCCCTAAATACAACGCTAATCCTAACCCTAACTGTAACACTTACCTAACCCTAACAATAACCTCAACTCTAATCCTAACCTGAAACCTAAACCAAACACTTAACCTAACCCTAACACTAACCCAAACCCTAACACTATCCCTAACACTAACACTTACATTAAAACTAAACCTACATCTAAACCTGACACTAACCTAATCCTAACCCTAAATCTAACCATAAACTTAATTATAACACTAAACATAACACTAAAGCTAACCCTCAATGTAACGCTAACATTATCCCTAACACTAACCCTAATCATAAGCCTAAAACGGACCCTAAGCCAAACCATAACCATAACCAAAATCTAACCCTAACTCTATCCTTAACACGAACCATAAACCCAAACCTAAACCCAACCTAAAACTAATCCTAACCCTAAACCTAAACCTAACTTAACACTAAGACTAACACTAACAGTAATCCTAACCCTAACATTCGCCCTAACCCTAACCCTAACACTAACACTAACTATAATTATAACCACAAACCTAAACCTAGATCTTACCCTAATGCTGAAACTAACCCTAACACTAGCACTATCCCTAAACCTAACATTAACTTAATCCTAACCAAAACCCTAACCCTAATCCTAAGCTTAACAATAACCATAACATAAACTGAAAAATTAACAATAACCCTAACCCTAACCTAACCTTAATACTAACCCTAAATTTACATGAATCCCAACCCTACTGGAAACCTATCCCTAACCCAAACACTAATATTAATTTTAACCCTCACCCTAAACCTTACTCTAACCTAATGAAAACACTAACCCTAACCATAACACTAACCCTAACCCTAACCTTTACCCTAACATAACACTAACCCTAATTCCAAAACTAACCCTAACTCTAAAGTTAAACATATCTAAAACACTAATACTAACTCTAACACTATCCCTAACACTAACCATAACCCTAACCCTATTTCTAACCCTAACGTAATTTTAAATCTAAATTTAACCTTAAAATGATTCCTCACTATAGCCATAGCCCTAAACTTAACCTTAATCATAACCATAACACAAACTCTAACACAAACCTAACCCTAAACCTCAGCCTAACCCTAACCCTAACACTAACACTAACTCTTTTATAACTCTAACCCCAGCCCTAAACCTTACCCTAACCCCAACACTAATCCTAACACAAACCCTAACAAAAACACTAACCCTAACACTTACACTAACCTAACACTAATCGTAATCCTAAAACTAATACTAATCCTAACCCTGAACCTAACCAAAACACTAATACTAACTCTAACACTAACCCTAATACTAAAAAAATACCCTAACACTAAACCTAACCCTAATAGAACTTCTCACACTAACCCTAACACTAACCCTAACCACAACATTAAACCTAATGTAACACTAACCCTATTTCTAACACTAACACTAATCCTAATCCTGAACCTAACCAAAATGCTAATAGTAACCCTAACACTAACCTTAAACCAAACCCTAACATTAACACTAACTCTAACCCTAACCCTAACCCTAACACTAAACCTAAACCTTACCGTAACCTAACACTAACCCTAAATCTAACCCCAAACTTACCTAAACACTAAACCTAACCAAAACACTAACCTTAACTGTAAACGTAACCCTAACCCTAATTCTAAATCTAATCTTTAACTTAAGCCTAATGATAACCTTAAACCTAACCATAACCAAACCCTAACCTAACCAAACACTAATCCTAACACTAATCCTAACACTACCCCTAAAGTCAACCCTAACCCTAACTCTAAAACTAACCCTAACCCTAACATGAACCCTAAGTCTAAACCTAACCTTATCACAAACACTAACCTTAACCCTAACCCTAATACTAACACCAATTCTGACTGTAACCCTAATCTTAACTGTAACCTTAAGCCTATCCTAACCCTAACCCTAACTCAAATCCTAACACTAAACCTAACACTAATTCTACCGCTAACCATAACCCTAAATCTAACACTAACCCTAACCCTAGCCTTAAAACTAACCCTAACCTAACCCTAACCTAAATCTCACCCAAACCTTAACCTTAACCCAAATCATAACTGTAACCGTTACTTTAAATTTAACCCTAACTGTAACCATAACACAATCCCTAACACAACCCTAACTCTAACACTAACATTAACCCTAAATCTCACCCTAACCCTAACACTAACACTACCTCTTTTCATAAACCTTACCCTAGCCCTAAACTTTACCCTAACCCTAACTCTAACCCTAACCCTAACCTAACACTAACCCTAATCCTTTCACTAAAATTAACCATAACACTAATCCTAGATTTAAATCTAACCCTATCCTTAACCTAACCCTAACCCTAACCCTAACCCTAACCCTAACCTAAGCCTAACCCTAACCCTGAACCTAACAATAACCCTAAACCTATCTCTAACCGTAACCCAAACAGTAACCCAAAACGTAACACTTACTCTAACACAAACCCAAACTCCAATCCTAACCCTAACACTAATCCTAACACTAACCCTAACCTTATCCCTAACCCAATTTCTAACCTTAATTGAAACCCTAATCCAAACGATAAACCTAAACCTAATCTCACTCTAACCCTAGCCTTAACGTAAAACTAACACTAATCCTAAAACAAACACTAACCTCAATCCTAACCATATCATTATACCTAACCATAACCGTCACGCTAAACGTAACATTAACCCTAACCATAACCCTAACACTGACACTAACACTAACCCTAATCCTACACTTAACCCTAAAACTAACCCTACAATTACCCTAACCCTAACTCTAAACCCAATCCTACCATAAACCTAACCCTAATCCTAACACAAACTCTAAGCCAAAACTTAATGCGAAACCTAACCCTTACCCTAAGATTAACACTAAATCCTAACAATAATCCTAACAATAATCCTAACCGTAAACCTAACACTAAACATAACAATAACACTAAATCTAACCCTAACCCTAAACCTAACCGTAACACTAAACCTAAACTTAACCCTAACCCTAACTCTAACACTTACCCAAAAATTAACCCTAACCCTAACACTATACATAACCCGAAACCTAACCCTAAAACTAACAATAACTCTAATTGTAACCTAACTCTAGCACTAACACTAACCCTAACCCTTACATGAACCCAACCCTAAACCTAAAACTATACCTTAACCTAACCCTAAACCTAATCATAACACTAATCCCAAAACTAAACATTAACCTAACACTAACACTAACACTACCCTAACCCTAACCCTAACACTTATCCTAAACATAACACTAACCCTAACACTAACCTNCCTCGACTTAATCCAAACCATAACCTAGCCCTAACCCTATCTATAAACCTACACATTACACTAAACATAACCCTAACCCTAATGCTGACCCTAACCCGATCGCTAAACCTAACCCATCCATTACCCTAAATCTTAAATGGAACCTAAACTAAAGCCTATCCCATTACCCTAACCCTAAAGCTAAACCAAATGCTAATTCGAGCCCTAATCCAAAACCTTAAGCTAAACCAAATGCTAACCCTGAACCTGACCCTGACTCTAATAATAATCCTAGACCTAAAGCTGGCCTTTAACCTAAACTTAATTCTTACACTAGACCTAGCCATAACCTAACCCTAAAACTATCTTTATTATTAACCCTAGAGCTGATATTAGCCCTAGACCTGGTCCTAGCTGTAACCGTAACAGAAACCCTAGCCCTTAAGTAGCCCTAAACCTAGCCTTAATCCTAAACTGAACCATAAACCTAAGCCTAATTTTAATTCTAACCCTCACCCTAGACCTAAAGCTAGCTATAACCCCACCCATTCCCCTAAATTTAACCTTATCCCCAGTGCTAACCCTAACTCTAGCCCAACCCTTGGCCTAAACCTTACAATAATCCTAGCCTTAATACTAGCCCTAATTTAGCCCTAACCTTAACATTAACCCTATCCCTAATCCTAGCCCTAAACCAAAACCTAACCCTAGCCCTATTCCTAGCTTTAATTTATCCCTAACCCTAACTCTAACCCTAAGACTACTACTATGACTAACTCTAATTCTCGCCCTAGACATATCCCTAGTTCTAAACATATCCATTGTCATAAACCTAACCATTGTCCTAACCCAAGCCCTAGCTCTAACCCTAGATCCATTCTACATCTAACCCTAAACCGTAAGCCTAAACCTCAACCTAACACTAGCCCTAACCCTGATGCTAATCCATAATTTAGCTGAAACCATATCCATAGCCTTAAAAAAAAAACATATCCCTAAACCTTAACCAAAACCAAACCCTTATCCCTAGCTTTAACCCTACATTAAACTTAACCCTAAACCAGAACCTAGCCATAAACATTTCCCTAACACTAGCCAGAATTCTAACCTTAACCATAGTGCTATCACTAGCTCTAAACTTATCTATTACCCTAACCATAACCATAACTCTAATTGTAACCATAAGCCTAACCCTAACCTTATCCCTAATCCTAACCTATTTCATTAACCTAAAACTAACCTGAACCCTAAACCTAACCCTATCATTATCCTTATTCTAACCCTAATGCTAATTTGAGCCCTAACTCTAAACCTTAACCTAATCCAAACCCTAACTCTGACCCTTCCCATGATATACCTAGCTCTAAAGCTTACCCTATGTCTAAATCTAAGTCTTATACTAGACCTAGCCCTAAACCTAACCCCCAAACTATCCCTAACCTTAACCCTAACCCTAAACCTAACCCCAAAACTTACCCTAACAATTTCCCTAACCCAAAACATAACACTAACCATAAACCTAATCTTAAACCTAAACATAATCCCTAAATACAACACTAATCCTAACCCTAACTGTAACACTTACCTAACCCTAACAATAACCTCAACTCTAATCCTAACCTGAAACCTAAACCAAACACTTAACCTAACCCTAACACTAACCCAAACCCTAACACTATCCCTAACACTAACACTTACATTAAAACTAAACCTACCTCTAAACCTGACACTAACCTAATCCTAACCCTAAATCTAACCATAAACTTAATTATAACACTAAACATAACACTAAAGCTAACCCTCAATGTAATGCTAACATTATCCCTAACACTAACCCTAATAATAAGCCTAAAACGGACCCTAAGCCAAACCATAACCGTAACCAAAATCTAACCCTAACTCTATCCTTAACACGAACCCTAAACCCAAACCTAAACCCAACCTAAAACTAATTCTAACCCTAAACCTAAACCTAACTTAACACTAAGACTAACACTAACAGTAATCCTAACCCTAACATTCACCCTAACCCTAACACTAACACTAACTATAATTATAACCACAAACATAAACCTAGATCTTACCCTAATGCTGAACCTAACCCTAACACTAGCACTATCCCTAAACCTAACATTAATTTAATCCTAACCAAAACCCTAACCCTAATCCTAAGCTTAACAATAACCATAACATAAACTGAAAAATTAACAATAACCCTAACCTTAACCTAACCTTAATCCTAACCCTAAATTTACATGAATCCCTACCCTACTGGAAACCTATCCCTAACCCAAACACTAATATTAATTTTAACCCTCACCCTAAACCTTACTCTAACCTAACGAAAACACTAACCCTAACCATAACACTAACCCTAACCCTAACCTTTACCCTAACATAACACTAACCCTAATTCCAAAACTAACCCTAACCCTAAAGTTAAACATATCTAAAACACTAATACTAACTCTAACACTATCCCTAACACTAACCATAACCCTAACCCTATTTCTAACCCTAACGTAATTTTAAATCTAAATTTAACCTTAAAATGATTCCTCACTATAGCCATAGCCCTAAACTTAACCTTAATCATAACCATAACACAAACTCTAACACAAACCTAACCCTAAACCTCAGCCTAACCCTAACCCTAACACTAACACTAACTCTTTTATAACTCTAACCCCAGCCCTAAACCTTACCCTAACCCCAACACTAACCCTAACACAAACCCTAACAAAAACACTAACCCTAATACTTACACTAACCTAACACTAATCGTAATCCTAAAACTAATACTAACCCTAACCCTGAACCTAACCAAAACACTAATACTAACTCTAACACTAACCCTAATACTAAAAATAAACCCTAACACTAAACCTAACCCTAATAGAACTTCTCACACTAACCCTAACACTAACCCTAACCACAACATTAAACCTAACGTAACACTAACCCTATTTCTAACACTAACACTAATCCTAATCCTGAACCTAACCAAAATGCTAATACTAACCCTAACACTAACCTTAAACCAAACCCTAACCTTAACACTAACTCTAACCCTAACCCTAACACTAACACTAAACCTAACCCTTACCGTAACCTAACACTAACCCTAAATCTAACCCCAAACTTACCTAAACACTAAACATAACCAAAACACTAATACTAACCCTAAATCTAACCCTAACTCTATAACTAATCCTAACCCTAAACCTAAACCTAAAACTAACCCTAACACAAACTCTAACAAAAACCTAACCCTAAACCTCAGCCTAACCCTAACCCTAACACTAACACTAACTCTTTTATAACTCTAACCCCAGCCCTAAACCTTACTCTAACCCCAACACTAACCCTACCACAAACCCTTACAAAAACCCTAACCCTAACCCTTACACTATCCTAACAATAATCATAACCCTAAAACTAATACTAACCCTAACCCTGAACCTAATCAAAACACTAACCTTAACTGTAAACGTAACTCTAACCCTAATTCTAAATCTAATCTTTAACTTAAGCCTAATGATAACCTTAAACCTAACCATAACCAAACCCTAACCTAACCAAACACTAATCCTAACACTAATCCTAACACTACCCCTAAAGTCAACCCTAACCCTAACTCTAAAACTAAACCTAACCCTAACATGAACCCTAAGTCTAAACCTAACCCTATCACAAACACTAACCTTAACCCTAACCCTAATACTAACACCAATTCTGACTGTAACCCTAATCTTAACTATAACCTTAAGCCTATCCTAACCCTAACCCTAACTCAAATCCTAACACTAAACCTAACACTAATTCTACCGCTAACCATAACCCTAAATCTAACACTAACCCTAGCCCTTACCTTAAAACTAACCCTAACCTAACCCTAACCTAAATCTCACCCAAACCTTAACCTTAACCCAAATCATAACTGTAACCGTTTCTTTAAATTTAACCCTAACTGTAACCATAACACAATCCCTAACACAACCCTAACTCTAACACTAACATTAACCCTAACTCTCACCCTAACCCTAACCTAACACTAACCCTAACCATAAACCTTACCCTAACCTAACACTAACCCTAACCCTAAAAATGATACTAACCCTAACCCTAAACCTAACCAAAACAATAATACTAACTCTAACACTAACCCTAAGGCTAACCCTAACCCAAACACTAACACTAACCCTAGCAGGACTTCTCACCTTAACTATAACACTAACCCTAAACTCAAAAGTAACCCTAACCTAACACTAAACCTAACCCAAACAGAAACACTAACACAAAACCTAAATTTAACCAAAACGCCAATAATAAACCTAAAACTAATCCTAAAGAAAACCATAACCCTAACACTCACCCTAACCCTAACACTAACACTAACACTAAACCAACCCTTACCGTAACCTAACACTAACCCTAACTCTAACCCTAATATAACCCTAAAGCTAAAACTAACCAAAACACTAATACTAACCTTAACACTAACCCTAAATTTAACATTAACACTAATGCTAACCCTTACCCTAAATCTAACAGGAACTCTCACCCCAACCCTAACACTAACCCTAACCCTAACATTAACCCTAGAACTGAACCTAAACCTAACTTTAACCTTAACCCTAAACATAACCCTAACACTAACCCTAACCCTAAACCTCAACCTATCCCTAAAACTAACCCAAACCTATTACAAACCCTAACCCTTATCATAACCCTATCACTAATGCTAAGCCTATCCCTAAAACTAAACCTAATACTAACCCTAAATCTAACCCTAGCATGCCCCGAATCCTAACCCTAACCATTCCCCTAACCTAACACTAACCCTAATCCTTTCACAAAAACTAACCATAACACTAATCCTAGATTTAAATCTATCCCTATCCTTAACCTAACCCTAACCCTAACCTAAGCCTAACAGTAACCCTGAACCTAACAATAACCATAAACCTATCTCTAACCCTAACCCAAACAGTAACCCAAAACCTAACACTTAGTCTAACACAAACCCGAACTCCAATCCTAACCCTAACATTAATCCTAACACTAACCCTAACCTTATCACTAACCCAATTTCTAACCTTAATAGAAACCCTAATCCAAACGATAAACCTAAACCTAATCTCACTCTAACCCTAGCCTTAACGTAACACTAACACTAATCCTAAAACAAACACTAACCTCAATCCTAACAATATCATTATACCTAACCATAACCCTCACGCTAAACGTAACATTAACCCTAACCATAACCCTAACACTGACACTAACACTAACCCTAATCCTACACTTAACCCTAAAACTAACCCTACAATTACCCTAACCCTAACTCTAAACCCAATCCTACCATAAACCTAACCCTAATCCTAACACAAACTCTAAGCCAAAACTTAACGCGAAACCTAACCCTTACCCTAAGATTAACACTAAATCCTAACAATAATCCTAACACTAATCCTAACCATAAACCTAACACTAAACCTAACAATAACACTAAATCTAACCCTAACCCTAAACCTAACTGTAACACTAAACCTAAACTTAACCCTAACCCTAACTCTAACACTTACCCAAAAATTAACCCTAACCCTAACACTATACATAACCCGAAACCTAACCCTAAAACTAACACTGACTCTAACTGTAACCTAACTCTAGCACTAACACTAACCCTAACCCTTACATGAACCCAACCCTAAACCTAAAACTATACCTTAACCTAACCCTAAACCTAATCCTAACACTAATCCCAAAACTAAACCTTAACCTAACACTAACACTAACACTACCCTAACCCTAACCATAACACTTATCCTAACCATAACACTAACCCTAACACTAACCTAACCCTAAAGCTTCAACGAAGCCTAACCCTAAAACGAACCCTAACACTAACCCTAACCCTAATCTTAACCCTAACCCTAAAATTATCCTAAACCTTAACCTTTACCCTAACACTAAAGCTAACTCTAACTGTAACACTAACCCTAAACCTAAACCTAACCCTATCACTAACACTAACCCTCACCATAAACGTAACCCTAAACCTAACACTACTCTAAACCTAACCCTAACACTAACCCTAAACCTAACTCTAACACTAACCCAAAGAGTAATTCTAACCCTAAACCTAAACCTAACTGTAATACTAAATATAACCCTAACCGTAAAACTACACCTAACCCTAACACCAACCCCAATCCTAACTCTAACAGGAACCCTAAAACTAATCCTAACTGTAACCATAACACTAACCCTAAGCCTCACTCTAACCAGAAACCTAAACTTAACCCTAACTATAACCCTAACACTAACCTACTCATGAACCCTAACCCTAAGACAAACCCTTAACCTAACGATAACCCTAAAACAAACCCTAACCAAATCATAACCCTAACCCTAAACAAACCCTAACCTCTACCTAAACCTAATCCTAAACCTAACCCTAACCCTAACCCTATAACTGACAGAAACTTAAACCTAAATCTGACACTAACCCTAACCCCACCCCTAACCCTATAACTAGCAGAAACTTAAACCTAAATCTAACACCAACCCTAACCCTAAATGTAACCCAAACCCTAACCCTAATTCTAACAGGAACTAACTCTAATCTTTACCATAACCCTAATGATAACCTTAACCCTAAACCTAACACAAACCCTAACACTAACCGAACATTAACCCTAACACTACCCCTAAAGCCAACCCTACACCTAACTCTAAATCTATCCCTAACCCTAACCTGAACCCTAAGCCTAAACCTAACCCTATCAAAAACACTAACCCTAAACCTAACACTAACCTTACACTACCCCTAGGCCTAACCCTAATACTAACCCTAAACCTAAGCATAATCCTAATCTTAACTGTAACCCTAAGACTAATCCAAACCCTAACCCTAATACAAATGCTAACACTGAACCTAACACTAACCATAACACTAACCATAACACTAACCCTAAACCTAACACTAACCCTAACCCTAACCCTAACCCTATAACTCTTAGTCCTAACTCTAAACCTAACACTAACCATAACCCTAAACCTAACACTATTCCTGAACCTAACTATAACCCTAACCCAAACACTATCCCTAACCTTAACTCTTACCCTAACACTAACTCAAACTGCAACCCTAACCCTAAACCCAGTCCTAACAGTAACCCTAACCCTATTACAAATCCTAACCCTGCCTCTATTCCTATCCATTACCCTAAGCCTAACCCTCACCCTAATGCTACCCTAGTCCTAATAGTAATCCTTAGCCTATCTGAAACCCTAACTATTTTACTAGTCCTAACTCTCGGCCTCATTCTAGCTCTAGCCTTAACCCAAAACTGACCTTTATTCTGACCCTAACACTAACCCTAGATCTAAACCTGACACGAACACTAAACCAGACCATAAATCTTCCCCAACCAGTAAACCTATACCTAAACCTAACAGTAACACTAGCACTAGACCAAACATAATCCTAAACAGAGTCATAAGTCTAGCCCTAGCCCTAAACAAAAACCTTGAACTGGCCCTAACAATAATCCTTAACCTAACACAAAGACTAACCCTATCCCTAGAAGCAATGCTATTCTTAATTCTGGCCCTAACCCTAACCAAACACTGATGCTTACCCTAATACACACCCTAGTTATAAACCTTATCCTAACCCAAAACCTAACACTAACACTAGACTTATCCATGACCCTAACCCTAAAACTAGCCATAACCAGAACCCGAGCTCTTATATTACCCATAGCCCTAATGCTAGCCATAAACATCACACAAATCTAGCCCTATCTAGCCCTAAACCTAGCCCTAGTTGTATCTCTAACCATAACTCTAGACCTAAACCTAACCCTAACTCTCAATCTAACCAAGTCCTAAAACCTAGCTCAAACTCCAACCCTTTCCCTAATCATAACACTAACCCTAACCCTAACCGTAGCCCTGACTCTAACCCTAACCTTTGTCCTAGACCTAACCCTAACTCAAACCCTAATACTTACCCTAAATCTAACCCTGACACTAACCCTAGGCCTAATCCTAACCCTAGCCATAAACTTAAACTTAACCCTAGCCCTAAACTTAGCTCTAACCCTATCCATTACCTTAAGCCTAAACCAAATGCTAACCCTAGGCCTAACGCTATCCCTGTCTCTAACAATAACCATATAGATTACTCTAAATCTAAGCTGAATCCTAAACCTAACCCTATCCATTACCCGAAACCTAAACCTAACCCTAATGCTAATACAAGCCTTAACCCTAAACCTAACCTAAACCAAAACATACCGGACACTGACCCTAATAAAACACCTTGCTCTAAACACGACCCTTACCCTAAACCTAACCCTTACACTAGACCTAGCCATTACCTAAACATAAAAATACCACATACTTTGAACCTAGACCTGACATTAGCCCTAGCCCTAATCTTAGTCCTAGCTCTAACACATAACCTCATCCTGGCACTAAACCCAGCCCTAATCCTAACCCAAACACTAACACTAGCCCTAAATAAAATTCTAACCTGAACCCTAGCTCTAAAACTAGCTATAATCCCCTTCCCCTAAATCTAACCCTAAACCTAACACTAACACTAACCATAACCCTAGCCATAACCCTATGCCTAACACTAACACTAACCCTAGCGCTAATCCTCGCCCTAATTTAGCCCTAACCCTAAACCTACCCCTAACTCTAGCCCAAAGAATAACTCTAATCGCACCGCAGTCCTATTTCTAGTTCTAACCCTATCCGTTACCATAACCCTAACACTAGGCCTAACCTTAACCCTTATGCAGAACCAAGCCCTAAACCTAGATCTAACCATAACAATAAATCTAACCCTAAAGCTCATCCTACCACTAGTCCTAACATTATCGCTAATCCTAAAACTAGCCCTAACCCTATTCCTAGCTCTAAAACAAAATTGAGCCATAGCCTTAACCCAACCCTAGTCTAATGGTAATGCGAGACCTGAAATTAGCCCTATCCCTAATTCTTATCGTAAGCCTAACACAAAACCTAGCCATAATCCTAGACCTAATTTGAGTCATATCACTAACCCTGATCAGTAACACTGATCCTGACTCTGTTAGTGACCCTAACACTAACCCTATCTACAATCATCTCCCTAAACATAAAACTAATCTAAACACTAGACCTTGACCTAATCCTAATGCTATCTCTAATCATAGCTCTAGTTCTTACATTAGCCATAGTCCTACACTAGCCCTAACCTAACCAAAACATAGCCCTAATCCGAGCCCTAACTCTACTTTTAATCATAGCCCTAACCCTATCCCTTGCCCTAACATTTTACCTAAATCTAACCCTAAACCTAAACCTTGTCCTAACCCGAAACCTAAACCAAACCATAGCCCTATTCCTAACCATAACACTAGCCCTCAACCTAGATATAATTCTATCCATTACCCTAACCATAACCCTAAGCAAATTCTAACCCTAGGCCTAACCCTAACCATAGCCCTAACCTAATCATAATCTTAATCCTAACTTAGCTCTAATTGTATGCACTACCTAAGCCATATCTTTAACCTATTTTTATCCCTAGGCCTAACTCTAACCCTATGACTTATGCTAACCCTGTCCATTATTCTAAATCTAACCTGAATCTGAAACCTATGCATATCCATTATCTTAAACCCAATGCTAATTTTAGCCCTAACCCTAAACCTTAACACATATCCTAACCCTGACTCTGACCCTAATAATACCCCTAGCTATAAACCTGACCCTAACCTTCAGTGTTACCCTTACAATAGACCTGGTCATAAACCTAAAACTAAAACTATCCCTAACCTAAACACAAACCCTACCCTTAATACTAGCCCTAAGACTAGCCTTAATCCTAATCCTAACCTTAACCAGAGCCTTAACCTTAATTTTATTCCATGCCCTAGCCCAAAATGTTGCTGTAATATTATACCTTACCCTATCCCTAATGCTNCTCTAAATCTTATCCTAACCAAAAACCTAACTAGCACACCAGATTTATCCATAACCCTAACCCTAAAACTAGCCATAACCATATCCCTAGCTCTTACATTACCCATAGCTCTAATGATAGCCTTAAACCTCACACAAAACAATGCCCGTATCCTAGCCCTAAACCTAGCCCTTATTGGAACACTAACCATAAGCTTAGACCTAAACCTAACCCTAATCCTTGCCCTAACCCTAATTCTAGCTCAAACTCTAACCTTAATCTAAACATAATCCTAACCCTAATGCTAATATTAGCCCTCACTCTAACCCTAACCCTCACACTAGCCCTAATCCTACCTCAAAAGCTAAAACTTACCCCAAACCTAACCCTGACATGAACCCTAGGTCTAACCCTAACCCTAGTCCTAATTCTAACCATAACCCTAGACCTAAACTTAGCTCTAACCCTATCCATTACGCTAAAGATAAGCTAACCCTAGGCCTAATGCTAACATTATTGCTAACACTAACCCTATTCATTACTCTAAACCTAACCTGAACCCTAAAAATAACCCTATCAATTACCCTAACTTGCACCCTAACCCTAGTCCTAATTCTAACCTTAACCCTAGCTTTAACCTTAGCTCTAACCCTATCCATTACCCTAAAGATAAGCCTACCCCAAATGCTAAACCTAGGCCTAACACAAACACTATTGCTAACACTTACCCTATTCATTACTCTAACCCTAACCTGAACCCTAAACCTAACCCTATCAATTACCCTAACCTGGACACTAACACTATTTCTAATGCTAATTCAAGCCTTAACCCTGAATCTTAACCTAAACCATACCCTACTCGAACCCTTACTATAATAATGAAACCTAGCTTTAAAACTGACCTTTAATCTAAACCTAAACCTTACACTAGACTTAGCCAAAACCTAACCCTAAAACTAACCATAACCATAAACCAAGACCTGACATTAGCCCCAGCCCTAATCATAGCCTCAACCCTTACACAACACTAGTTCTCATCTTAGCCTACACCTAGCCTTAATCCTAACCAAAACCTTAAGTCTAGCCCTATCTCTAATTTTAACCCTAGCCCTAGACCTGAACTTAGGTATAACCCCATCATTTCCCCTAACCCTATCACTAACTCTAACCCTAACACTAACAATATCTCTAGCCCTAACCATAGATTTAACCTTAACACTAATCTTAGCACTAATCCTAGCCCTAATTTAGCCCTAACCCTAAATATACCCCTAACCTTGACCTAAGACTAACTCTAACTCTCCCCAGCCCTATTTCTAGTTCTAACCCTATCCATTACAGTAAACATAACACAAGTCCTAACCTTAGCCCTAACCCTAGCCCTAGACCTTACCCTAGATCTAACCATAACTCTACATTTGACTCTAACCCTAAGCCTAATTCTCAACCTACCACTAGACTAAACACTATCGCTAATCCTAAAACTAGCCGTAACCCTAGCCTTATCCTTTAAACAAAACTGAGCCATTGTCCTAACCCTAAATATTAACCTAAACCAAACCCTAACCCTAAGTCTCACCATAACCTTCTAGCCATAATTCATGTCCCAGTCTTCAAATTAACCCTGGACCTGACTAGTATTAGAACACTAACCTTAATTCTAAATATCACACTAACCCTAAAGATAATGCTAACACTAGATCTAGACCAAATACCAACTCTAATCATAACCTTAGTTCTTATATTAGCCTTAGCCCTAACCCTAGCCCTAAACCTAACAGAAAAACTAGCCCTAATCTGAGCCCAAACTCTAGAAGTAAACTGAAACCTAAACCTAAACTTATCCCTAACCCTAACCCTAATGCTAGCCCTAAACCTAGCTCTAACTCTATCACTTACTCTAAGCCAAACCCTATCAATAATGCTAACCTTAGTCCTAATCCTAATCCATAGCCTAATCCAAACCCTATCCTTATTACTAGTCCTAATTCAGGCCCTCATTCTAGCTCTAACACTAAATCAAGTCCTTACCCTAACACAAACTCTCAGTCAAAATCTGACCCTAACCCTGAACCACACATTAAAACTAGCCCTACGAGTAAACTTATACCTAAATCTAAGACTAACCGTAGCCCTAGACCTAAGCCTAATCCTAACTATAGCCATAACTCTAACCCTAAAACTAGCTCTAATCAGAACCCTAGTCTTACATTACACATAGCCTTAACACTGGGCCTAAACCTAACACAAAACCTAGCCTTAATCTGAGGCCTAAACCTACCCTAAGCATAACCATAATCCTAAATATAGCCCTAACCCTAACCCTTGCCTTGCATATAACCCTAGCTCAAAGCCTAACCCTTAGCCTAAACATAACCCTAGCCCTATTCCTAAACCTAAACCTAACCTTAGACCTAAACTTAATTTTAAGCCTAGTACTAACACTAGCTATAACCCTAACATTACCCTAACCCTAACCATAATAATAACCCTAGAACTAAACCTAACCCTATCCCTAACCCTAATCATAAACCTAAAACTAGACCTAACCCTAAACCTAACCCTTGCCATAAACTTAACCATAACCCATACCAAAAATAAAAATAATCCTGTCCCTAAACCTAAAGTTAACCATAACCTAAACTTAAGCCTAAAACTAATATTACATCTAATCCAATACATTACTCAAAAACTAACCCTAACCCTAATGAAAACCCTACCCCTAACCACAACCCTAACCCTAACCATAACCCTAATCCAGACCTAACACTAAACCTAACACTTGCCCTAGCCCTAACTATAGCTTAATCCCTAACCATTACCCTATCATTAAAACTAGTCCTAGCCCCAACCATAATGCTAACTCTATCCCTAACCCTAACACTAAACCTAGCCCTTATACTAGCCCTAATTTATGCCTATTCCTACCCCTAAGCATAACCCTAGAACTAAGACTACCCTATCCATTATGGTAAGCCTAACCCAAGCTCTAACCCTAGACATAACCATAGCACTATCCTTAGAGCTAGTGTTAAATCTAGATCGAAACCTATCTCTAAAACTAACCCTAATCAGATGTCTCAGCCTAACCCTGAAACTAGCTATAACCCTAATGCTAATCCTAAAATTATCTCTAACCCTAGCCCTAGCCCTAAAACAATACCGAGCCATAACCCTAACACTAACTCTTACCCTAGACTAAACCATAACCCTACACCAGCCTTAACCCTATCCCTAATTTGAAACCTAACCCTAACTCTAAAAATAACCATGACCGTGACTCATAACCAAACACTAAACCTAGATTTAAATATCACCATAACCTTCAACCTAACCCTAACACTAGACCTAGCCCCAAACCTAACCCTAAAACTAACCCTAATTATAACCCTAGTTCTTACAACAGCCGTATCCATTACACTAGACCTAACCCTAATATAAAACTAGCCCTAACCCAAGCCCTAACATGAGCTTTAACCCTAAACCTAACCCTAACCCTGGTCCTAACCCTAGCTCTAACCCTATCCCTTACCCTAAGCCAAACCCTCACCTTAATGCTAACCGCATTCTTAGCACTAATCCTTAGCCAAACCAAAACCTAACTCTATAACTAGTCCTAACCCTAGCCTTCATTCTAGATTTAACCATAACCCAAAGCCTAACCCTATCCCTGACCCTAACACTAATCTTTGATCCAGATCTAAACCTAACCCTAAACCGAAACCTAACACTAGCCCTAAAGGTAAACTTATACCTAAACTTAACCCTAATACTAGACCTAGACCTAAAGCTAATCCTAAATCTAGCCAAAACAATAGCTCTAGACCTAAATACAAACTAGATGTAACCTTAACAATAACCTTAACCTAACCCAAACTCTAACCCTACCTCTAGACCTAACCCTAGTCCTAATTCTGGCTTTAACTCTAACCATTACCCTACCCGAGCACTGTCCCTGACACTAACACTATCCCTAGCTCTGAACTTCACCCTAACCCTAAAACTAGTCCTAAAACTACACCTAGCCCTAGCACTAACCATAAAACTAGTCCTAATCATTACACTAGTTCTTACATTAGCCATAGTCTTAACCTATCACAAAAGCTATCCCTAATTCAAGCCCTACCTTAGCTTTAACACTAAATATAACCTTAACAATAACCCTAGCCCTAACCATAACCCTAAGCCTAAACCTAGACCTAATCCTAACCATAACCCTAGCCCTAACCCTACTTCTAAACCTATTCATTACCCAAAGATAACTATAATCCTTATGCTAACCCTAGGCGGAACCCTAATACTCGCACTAGCCTTAACTTTGTCTATTAACCTACACCTAACCTGAACACTAAATTTAACTGTGTCATTACCCGATCCCAAAACATAAGACTAATTTGAGCCCTAAACCTAAACTTTAACCTAACCCAAACCCTAACCTTAACGCTGAGTCTAATAACACCCATAGCTCTAAACCTGACCCCAACAAGAAACTTAAACTTTACAATAGACCTAGCCATAAACCTAGCCCTAAAACTATCCCTAACCATACCCTAGACCTGACATTAGCCCTGGCTCTAATCCTAGCCCTAACCCTAATCCAAAACTTAGCCCAAATCCTATCCATGAACCTCACCTTAATGATAACCCTAACCTTAATGTTAGCCCTAAACTTAACCCTAAATCTCACACTAGTCCTATAAGTAGTTATATTCCCATGCCTAACCCTAAACCTAACACTAACCCTAGCCCTAACCCTAGGCCTAACCCTAACACTAACCCTAGCCCTAATGCTAGCCCTAATTTAGCTCTATCCCTAACCCTAACCCTAGCCCTAAGACTAACTCTCACTCTCAAATTATCTCTATATTTAGTTCTAACCATATCCCTTATCATCACCATACACCTAGCCCTAAACATAGCCCTACCCTAGCCCTATACTTAGCCCTATCTCCAAACATAGATCTAACCTAACTCTAAATGTATACCTAACCCTATGACTAAATCTAACCATAACTCTACTCTTATCATGAATCCTTAACTTAAGCCTAAATCTCACACTAGCCCTAACCCTATGACTAATATTAAAACTAGCCTTAACCCTACCCCTAGCCCTAAAACAAAACCAAATCATAGCCCTAACCTTAACCCTTTTCCTAAAACAAACCCTAACCCTACACCTAGCCCTAACCCTATCCCTAATTATAGTCTAACCCTAACCCAAAACTAACCGTGACCCTGACTCTGACCCTAATACTAACCCTGGCTCTAAAGATCACTATCATCATAAACCTAATCTTAACAATAGAACTAGATCTAACTCTAACTCTATAACTAGCTGTAATTATAAACCTATTTCATATATTAGTGGTAGCCTTAACCCTAGCCCTAAACTAACACAAAACCTAGCCTTAATCTGAGTCCTAAACCTAGATTTAACCCTAAACTTAAACCTAACACTAACCAAAAAACTAGCTTTAATTCTATACATAACCCTAGCCCTAAACTTAGGGCTAACCCTATCCATTACCCAAAAGATAACCCTAACACTTCTGATAATCCTAGGCCTAAACCTAACCCTATACATTACACTAAACCAAACCTAAACCCTCAACCTATCCCTGTCATTACCCTAACCTTAAATCTAACACTAATTTGAGCCCTGCACCTAAACTCTAACTTAACCCATCCCCTAATCCTGACTCTAATTCTAAAAATAATCCTAGCTATAAACCTGATGCTAACCAAAAATCTAACACTTACACTGGACCTAGCCATAAACCTAACACTAAATCTATCCCTAACTGTAACCCTAGACCTGACATTAGCCATAGCCCTAATACTATCCCTAATGCTAAAACAAATCCTAGTCCTCATTGTAGCCCTAAACATAGCCTTAATCATAACCCTAACCCTAACCCTAGTTCTAACCCTAATATTAACCTTCACATTGCCCTTAACCTAGCTATAAGGACGTCCTTAGCCTAAACTAAAACATAACTCTAACCCTAACCCTAATGGTAACCCTTGCCTTATTCTTAGCCCTAGCAATAACCATAGATCTAAAACTAACTCTAAATCAAAGCCTAACTCGATGCCTAATCCTAATACTAAAACTAGCCCTAACCCTAGCCCTAACATAACCCTAACCATAATTTAACCCTATTCCTAAATCAAACCCTAACCCTAGCCCGAAGATTAATTCTAACTCTCCCACTAGACCTATCATTCATTCTAATCCTGTCCCTTAACATAACCCTAACCCTAGCCCTAACCCTAGAACTAACCCTTGCCATATAATTATCCCTAGCACTAACCTTAGGCAAAACATAAGTCTAAATCTAGCCCTAACCTGAACCTTAAGCCTACTCCTAACAATAGCCCACACCACAAAACTAATCCTAAAATGAGCCCTAACCCTAGCCCTAGCCCTATAACAAAACTGAGCCATAGCTCTAACCCTAAACATTAACCTAAACCAAACCCTAAACTTACACCTAGACCCAAACCTAGCCCTAATTTGAGTTGGAAGCAGAACCCTAAAACTAACCCTGAACCTGACACTGACCCTAACACTTCTAGCTCTAAGCATCACCCTAACATTAACCTAGCACTAAAACCCTAAAACTTATAAACCTAGTACTTACATTAGCTGTAACCCTAACCCTAGTCCTAACATAACCACAAACCTAGCCCTAACCCTAGCTTTAAACCTAACCTAGCCCTAACACTTTCCCTAATTGTTAACCATAACTCTAGCCTTAAACTGATCTCTAACTCTATCCATTACCATAACCATAACCCTAACCATAATGATAACCCTAGTCATAAACCTAACCCTCTCCTGAATCCTAACACTTCCATTACCCTATTCCTAACCTGAATCCTAAACCTAGCCCTATCATTACCCTAACCCTAATCCTAAAACTAATTCAAGCCCAAACTTGAAACCTTAACCTATCCCAAAC
>NW_026006404.1:116557-123889 GCF_001458135.2 Marmota marmota marmota
AACCCTATCACTTACCATAACCTTATTCCTAGCCCTAAGCCTGGAATAACCTTAGCCCTAACTTTACACCTTGCCCTAACTCTAGATCTAAAACTAACTCTAAATCTAACCCTAATTCTACACCTTAACCTAACCCTAATACTAGCCCTAACCCTAACACTAACCCTAAAACTAGACTTAACCATAGGTTTAGCCCTAAAACAAAACTGAGCCATAACATTAATCCTAAAGTTTTACCTCAACCAAACTTTAAACTTACATCTAGCCCTAAGCCTAGCCCTAATTCGAGTCCTAATCTTAACCCTAAAACTACCCTGAACCTGTCTCTGACATTAACACTAACCCTAAATCTAAATATCACCATAAACCTAAACCTTAACCTAACACTAGACCTAGTCTTAACCCTATTTCTAGTCATAAACCTAGATCATACATTAGATGTAACCTTAAACCTAATGCTAACCAAAACCAAGCCCAAATCTGAGACCTAAACCTAGCTTTCACCCTAATGCTAAACCTAACACTAGCCCTAAACCTAACCCAAACCCTAGCTCTAACCCTAGCTCTATCCTTAACCTTTACTCTAGCCAAACCCCAAACCTAATTCTAACCCTAGTCTTAAAATTAATCATTAGTCTACCCAGAACCTAACTGTATTACTAGTGCTAAACCTAGCCTCATTCTTGTTATAACCATAACCCAAAACCTAACCCTAACTCTGACCCTTATTCTGACCCTGAACCTAAACCGTATCTTAACACTAGCCCTACCCATAACCCTATATCTAAACCTAACCCTAACACTAGCCATAGATTAAACCTAATACTAAATCTAGCCATGTCTTTAACGAAGACCTAAACAAAAACCTAGCCGTAGCTCTAGTGATAACCCTTAACATAAACCAAACATTAACCTTACCTCTAGACCAAATCAATCCTACTTCTGCCTCTAACCCTAACCCTAACCCTAATCCAAGCACAGACCCTAACACTAACACTAACCCTAGCTATAAAACTGACCCTAACCAAAACTTAAACCTAGCACTAGACCTAGCCATAACTGTAAACTTACCCCTGGCCCTTACATTTCCATAGCACTAAAACTAGCTCTAAACCTAATAAAAAACATAGCCCTAATCCTAGGCCTAAATCTAACAAAAACATAACCCTAACCCTAACCTAACCTTATCATTTACCCTAAGCCTAACACTCACACTAAACCTAACCCTCGCCTTCGACCTAACCCTAGATAAAAACCCCAAACTGAAACCTAAACATAAACCTAGACCTATCCCTAAACCTAATCCTAATCCTTGCCCTAATCATAATGTTAACATTAGCCCTAATACTATCTCTAAAATTTTCCATTACTCTAAACCGAACCTTAACCCTAATGATAATCCTAGCTCTAATTCTAAATTTAAACCTAATCCTAGACCTAACCCTAACCCTAACCCTCATCATAGCCTTAACCCTAGATGAAACCCTAACCCTTACTCTAATACTAACCCTAGCCCAAACCCTAACACTAACCCTAAACCTAAAACTACCCCTAAACCTAACCTTACATCAAACCCTATCCATTACCCTAACTCTAATGATAATCTTAGCCCTAACCTAACACTAACCCTAAACCTAAAACTAATGCTAACCCTAACCCAACTTCTAACCCTATCCATTAACCTAAGTCTAAAGATAACCTTAGCCCTAACCCTAACACTAACCCTAACCTTAACCATAAATCTAACCCTAGACATAATCCTAAACCTAACCCTCTCCCTAGCACTAACCCTAGCTCAAAATCAAATCCTGTACCCTAATCCTAACCAAAATACAAAGCCTAGCCCTAGCTCTAATCGTAAACCTAACCCTAGTGCTAATCCTATCCAAAACCCTAGCCCTAACCCTAGCTCTAATTCTACTCATTACCCTAAAAATAACTCTAAACCAAATGCTAACCCTAGGCCTAATCCTAACCCTATCACTGACCCTAAACCTACTAATTACCCTAATCTTAACCTGAATCCTAAAACTAAACCTATTTATTAACCTAACTGTAATTCTAACCCTAAGGCTAATTTGAGCCCTAACCACAATAATTAACCTAACAGAAACACAAAACCTGACGCTGACCCTAAAATACACCTTACTCTTAACCTGTCCCTTACCCTAAACCTATTATTAGACCTAGCCATGAAGCTAACCCTATAACTATCCCTAGCCATAATGCTAAACCGGACATTATCCCTATGCCTAAAACTTGCCCTAACTCTAACATAAACCCTAGCCCTCCTCCTAACCCCCAATCTAGCCTTAATCCTAACACAAACGTAACCCTAGTCCTAAACATAATTCTAATTATTGCTCTAGCCCTGAACCTAGCTATAACCCCATCCCTTCCCCTAAAACTAACCCTAAACCTAACCCTAAGCATAGCCCTATCCCTAGGCCTAAACCTAACAACAATTTTAGTCATATTTCTAGCCCTAATCTAGCCCTAAACTTAACCCTAACCTTAGCCTAAAGACAAATTTAACTCTCGCCCTAGCTCTATTCCTAGTTCTAACCCTGTCCCTTACCATAACCACACACTAGAACTAACCTTAGCCCTAACCCTAGCCATAGCCCTAACCCTATAATTAACCATAACTATAAATGTACCCCTAAGCCTAAACTCACCCTATCATTAGCAATAAAACTAACATTAATAGTAAAACTACACTTAACTTTAGCCTAAGCCCTAAAACATAATGAGCCATAGCACTAACCCTAATCCTTAACCTAAACCAAATCCTAACCCTATGTCTAGCCCTAAGCCTACCCCGAATTTGAGTCTTATCCCAAACCCTAAAACTAAACCTGACCCTGAGTCTGAACCTAACATTAATCCTAGCTCAAAACATCACACTGAACTTAAACCTAACCAGAAAACTAGACTTATCCCTAAATGTAATCCTAAAATTAGCCCTAATCATAACCCTATTTCTTACATTAGCTGTATCCCTAATACTAGCCCTAATGTAAACCAAAACCTAGCCCTAACCCAAACACTTACTCTAATTCTAAATCTAACACTAACCCTAGGCCTAACCCTAACCCTAACCCTAGCCCTAATTATAACCATAAACCTAGTCCTAAACCTATCCATTACCCTAAACATAAGCCTAACCCAAACATAGCTCTAAAGATAGTTCTAACCCCACCAATTACCCTAACCCTAACTATAAACGTCATGATAACACTAGCCCTAACCCTAAACCTACTCTAACCCTAACTATAAATTTAACCCTAGTCCTAACCCTAAACCTATTTTAACCCTAAGTGTAAACCTAACAAGAGACCCAACCGTAAACCTAACCCTTGCTGTAGTCCTAATTCTAGCTCAAACCCTAACAGTTACACTAAACCTAACACTAACTCTAGTCCTAAACCTAAATCTAACCCTATCCATTTATGCTTAATTTTAACCTATCCATAACATTAACCTCATCCATTACCCTAACCTTACCTGAACACCAAACCTAACCCTATTAATTACTCTATACCTAACCCTAACACTAATGCTAATTCGAGCCCTAAAACTAGACCAAATCCTCAACCAAACTCTGAACAACACACTGACTATAATAACACACCTAGCTCTAAACCTGACCTTACCCTCAACCTCAACCTTAAACTAGACCTAGCCTTAAAGCTAACCCTAACAGTATCCTCAACCATAAATCTAGACCTTAACATTAGCACTCTACCTAATTCTTGCCCTAAACCTAACACAAACCCTAGCCCTCATCCTAGCCCTAAACCTAGCATCAATCCTAACCCAAATCCTAACCCTAGCCCAATCCCTAATTTCAACTCTCGCCCTAGTTCTGAACCTAGGTATAAACACATCCCTTCCCCTAACCCTAATCCTAACCCTGACACTATCACTAACACTAACCCTAGCCCTAACCCTAAGCCTAATCCTAACACTAACCATAGATTTAATCCTAGCCCTAATTTATTGCTAACTGTAACACTAACTCTAACTCTAGCCCATAGACTAACCCTAACTCTAGCCCTAGATCTATTTCTATTACCAACCTTATCTATTGCCTACCCTAACACTAGTCTTAACCTTAGTCCTAACCCTAGACCTAGCCCTAAACCTAGTACTAACCCTAACTCTAAATCTAACCCTAACTCTAAACCTGAACCTCACCCTAACAGTAGCCCTAACCCTAATTCTAATTTGAAAACTAGGCCTAACCCTAGCCATAGCCCACAAACAAAACTCAGCTATAGCCCTAATCCTAACCCTTAACTTAAACCAAATCCTAATGCTACACCTAGTCCTAACTCTATCCCTACAACTAATACTGAACTTGACTCTGACCCTAAAACTAACCCTACCTCTGAATATCACCCTAACCCTAAATCTAACCCAAACACTACACCCAGCCCTAATCCTATCTTTAAACTATCCTAAACGTAATGCTACTTCTTACATTAGCCATAGCCCTAACTCTAACACAAAACCTAGCCCTAATCTGAGCCTTAACCCTAGCTTTAACTCTAACCCTAACCCTAACACTAACCCAAACCCTAGCTCTAAACCTATTCCTTACCCTAAGCCAAACTCTCACCCTAGTTCTAACCCTAATCGTTCACTTACCCTAAACCCTAACTCTACTAGTAGTCCTAAACCTAGACCTCATTCTATCTCTAACCCTAACCCGAAGCCTAAGCCTAACCCTGACCCTTATTCTGACCCTAACACTCACCCTAGGTCTAAGCCTGACCTGAACACTAAACCGAACCCTAACACTAGCCCTACAAGCAACCCTATACTTAAACCTAACCATAACACTAGCATTAGACATAAATTTAATCCTAAATATAGCCATAATTCTAGCCTTAGTCCTAAACAAAAACCTAGCACTAGTCCTAAAATAACCATTAACCTAACACAAAGACTAACCCTACCCCTAGACCTAAACCTAGTTCTAATTCTGGCCCTAACATAAACCCAATGTTAACCCGAACAGTGACGCGTACCCTAACACAAACCCTTGCTCTAAACCTTATCCTAACCCAAACTTAAACCTCACACTAGACATATCTATAACCCTAATACATAAAACTAGTCATAACCATAATTCTAGCTCTTACATTACCCATAGCCCTAACACTAGCCATACAACTCACACAAAATCTAGTCCTAATACAAGCCCTAAACTTAGACCTAAGCATAACCCTAACATTAACCCTAGTCCAAATCCTAAACCTAATGCTTGCCCTAGCTCTAACCTTAGCTGAAACTCTAACACTTACCCTAAATATACCACTATCTCTAACACTAACCCTAACCATAACACTAACCCTATCCCTAATCCTAACTGTAACCATAGCCCAAATCCTAGCTCTAACTTTATCCATTACCTTAAACATAACCCTAACCCTAATGCTAACCCTAGCCCTAACCCTAACCCTATCTCTATGCCTAACACTATCCTTATACATTACCCTAAACCTAACATGAACTGTAAACCTATCTGTATCCATTACTCTAACCCTAACCCTAACCCTAATGCTAATTCATACCCTAACCTTAAACCTTAACCCAAACCAAACCCTAACACAGACTCTGACCCTAATAATAACCTAGCTCTAAACCTGACCCATACCCTAAACCTAACTCTTAAGCTATACCTAGCCATAAACCTATCCCTAACACTATACCTAACCATAACCCTAGACCTGACATCAGCCCTTGCCCTAATCCTAACCATCTAACACAAACCCTAGCCCTCATCCTAGCCTTAAACCTAGACTTAATCCTAACCTGAACCTTAACCCTAGCCTTATCCCTAATTATAACCCTCGCCCTCCCCTAAATCTAGCTATATAACCTCATCCCTTCCCTTAAAACTAACCCTAACCCTAGCCCTAAACATAGGCCTAACCCTAACACTATTTGTAGCACTAATCCTTGCCCTATTTGAACACTAACCTTAACTCTACCCCAACCCTAGCCCTAAAACTAACTCTAACTCACAACCTAGCCCTATTTGTATTTATAACCCTATTCATTACCGTAAACCTCACAATAGCCCTAACCTTAGCCCTAACCCTAGCCATACCCCTAACACTCGATCTAACCATAACTCTAAATCTAAACCTAATCTTAATCCTATAACTAACACTAGACCTACCCCTAACCCTAACCCTAACATTAACCCTAATTGTAACCCTAGCTCTTACATTAGACAATGCCCAAAACTAGCACTAACCCTAAAACAAAAACTAGCCCTAATCCGAGCTCTAAACCTATATTTAACCCTAACCCTAACCCTAAATTTAGCCCTAACTCTAGCTCTAAGCCTATCCCTTAACCTAAGAAAAACCCTAACCCTAAGGGTAACCTTAGACCTATCTCTATTCCTTAGGCTAACCAAAACCCTAACCCTATTAATAGTACTAACCCTAGCCCTCATTCTAGCTGTAACCCTATTCCAAACCCAAATGGTAACCATGACCCTTATTCTGATCCTAACACTAATCTTAGGTCTAAAACAGACCTTAACCCTAGACCAAACCCTAACACTAGCCCTAGACCTAAACCAAATCCTAAATCTAGCATTAACTCTAGCCCTAGCCCTAACAATAATCCTTAACCTAACTCAAACACTAATCCTACCCCTAGACCTAAACCTAGTCCTAATTCTAGCTGTAACCCTAACTCAAACTCTAGCCCAAACACTGACCCTGCATTTAGAGTAAACCTATATCTAAATCTGACCCTACCCAAAAATCTAAACCTAACTCTAGATCTAGCCATAACCCTAACCCTATAACTAGCCCTCAACATAACCCTAGCTTTTACATTACCCATAGCCCTAACCCTAGGCCTGAACCTAACACAAAACCTAGAGCTAATCCTAGGCCTAAACCAAGCCTTAAGCATAACCTGAACCCTAACCCTAGCCCTAACCCTAGCCTAAGCCTCTCCTTAGTCCTAACCATAGCTCAAAGCCTAAAAATTACACTAAACATAAACCTATGCCTATCTCTCAAACTAACCCTAATCATAACCCTATGATAATCTATCCCAAACTTCTAAACCAGACCTTGTCCCTAATAATACCCCTAACTCTAAACCTGATCCTAACCCTAAACCTAACCCTTACATTACATATAGCCATAAACCTAACCCTAAAACTATCTTTAACCATAACCCTTGATCTGCTATTATCCCTAGTCCTAATACTAGCCCTAACCCTAAAAAAAAACATAGCCCTCATCCTAGCCCCAAACCTAGCCTTAATCATAACCCTAACTTTAATCATAGCCC
>NW_026006404.1:128874-158234 GCF_001458135.2 Marmota marmota marmota
CACCCTATCTCTAAACCTAGCTATAATGCCATTCCTTATGCTAAACTTAACCCTAACCATAACCCTAATGCTAGGCCTAAGGTGAACACTAACCCTAGCCCTAATCCTAGCCCTAATTTAACCCTATCCCTAGCCTAACACTAAACCTAGACCTAAGACTAACTCTAATCTCATACTAGCCCTATCTCTACTTGTAATCCTATCCATTACCATAATCCTAACCCTAGTCCTAACCCTAGTCCTAACCCTAGCCATAACCCTTGCCTAATTCTTATTCCTAGTCCTAACCCTAGACCTAACCCTAACTCTAAATCTAAACCTAACCCTAAGCCTAAGCCTAACATTAACACTAGCCCTCGCCCTAATGCTAATAATAAAACTATCCCTAACCCTAACACTTACAGTAATAAAAACCCGAGCAATAGCCCTAAAACTAAAAATTAATTTAAACCAAAACTTAACACTACACCTAGACTTAACGCTAGCCCTAACCTTAATAATAACCCTAATTCTGACTCATATCCTAACACTCATCCTAGCTCTAAACACCAACCTAACCTTAAACCAAACCCTTACAGTAACCCTAGCCTTAATTAGAGTCCTAACCCTAAAACTAAACCTGACGCTGACTATTAACAAACACTAACATTAGCTCTAAATTTCACCCTAACCTTAAACCTAATCCTAAAACTAGATGTTTAACCCCTAACCATAACCTAAAACTAACCGTAAAACCCTAGTTATTTCATTAGCCATTGCTCTAAACCTAGGCATAACCCTAACACAAAAAAGCCCTTATCTGAGCCCTAAAACTTGCTTTAACCCTAACCCTAGCCCTAACCCTAGCCCTTATCCTATTCCAAACTCTAAACCTAATGCTAATCATAATCCTAAACCTAATCCTTAACCTAACCCAAACTCTAACCCTATTACTAGTCCTAACCCTAGTCCTTATTCTAGCTCTAACCGTAACCAAACCATAACCCTAACCCTGACCCTTATTCCGACGCTAACATTAATCATAGTTCCAAACCGGAACCATCCCTAAACTAAAACCTAACACTAGCCATCCTGGTAACCTTATACCTAAACCTATACCTAAACCTAACACTAGTCCTAGACCTAAACCTAATTCTAATCTATCCATAACTCTAGCCTTAGACCTAAATAAAAACCTAGCCCTAGCCCTAACAATAACTCTAAGCCTAAAGACAAACACTAACCCTTCCCCTAGACTTAAACCTAGTCTTAATTCTGGCTTTCACATTAACCATAACCCTAAACTGAACACTGACACTGACACTAATACTAAACCTTGCTCTAAACATCACCCTAACCCTAAACCTAACCCTAAAATTATACTTAACTCTAATATTAACCTTAAAACTAGCCATAATCATAACAAGTTCTTACATTTGGTGTAGCCCTAACCTACCGCAAAACCTAGCCCTAAACCAAGCCCTACCCTAGCTTTAACCCTAAAGCTAACCATAACCCTAACTTTAGCCCTAACCCTAAACCTAAGCCTAACACTAGACCTACTCCTAAGCATAACACTATTCCTATTACTAGCTCTAATCCTATCCATTACCCTAATGATAAAACTAACACTTCAGCTAACCCTAGGCCGAACCCTAATCCTATCCCTAACCCTAACCCTATCTATTACCCTAAACCTAACCTGAACTCTAAACCTAAAACTATCATTAACCTATCCCTAACTGTAATGATAACTCAAGCCTGAACCCTAAACCTTAACCTAAAAATATCCTAACACTGACCCTGACTCTAATAATACCCATAGGTCTAAACCTGACCCTAACAAGAAACCTGACCCTTACAATAGACCTAGCTATACCTAACCCTAAAACTCTCACTAACTGTAACCCTAGACCTGACATTAGCTCTAGCTCTAATCCTAGTCCTAATCCTAGCACAAACTTTAGCTTACATCCTAGACATGAATCTCACCTTAATCATAAACCTAACGCTAACCATAACCCTAATGCTAATCCTCACCCTAGTCCTAAAAGTAGCTATAATCACATCCCTTAACCTAAACCTAACCCTAACACTAAAACTAACACTAACCCTAGCCCTAAACCTAGGCCTAACCCTAACACTAACCCTAGTTCTAATCCCAGCCCTAATTTAGCCCTATCCCTAACTCAACCCTAACCCTAGCCCTAAGACTAACTCAAACTCTTGCCCTAAACTTATACCTAGTTCTAACCCTATCCCTTACCATCACCCTAAACCTAGCCCTAAACTTAGCCCTAATCTTAACCCTATCCTTAGCCCTACCTCAAAGCCTAGATCTGAACCTAACTCTAAATCTAATCCTAAACCTAAGCCTAAACCTCACAGTAACACTAGCCCTAATCCTAACATTAATCCTAAAACTAGCCCTAACTCTACCCCTAGTCCTAAAACAAAACCGAATCATAACCCTAACCATATCACTTAACCTAAACCAAACCCTAATCCTACACTTAGCCCTAATCCTAATTCTAGTCCTAACCCTAATCTGAAAACTAATCCAGACCCTGACTCTGACCCTGACATTAAACCTAGCTCTAAACATCATCATAACTGTAAACTTAACCCTAACTCTAGACCTAGCCCTAACCCTGACCATATCACTAGCTCTAATCATAAAGCTAATATTTAGATTAGCTGTAGCCTTAACCCTAGCCCTAACCTCAACCAAAACCTAGCCTTAATCCGAGTCCTAAACCTAGCATTTTAAAATAATTATTTTTTATATTTCGGGGGACAGAACATCTTTATTTTATTGGTTTGTGGTGCTGAGGATTGAACCCAGCGCCCTGCTCATGCCAGGTGAGCACACTACTTCTTGAGCCACATACCCAGCACCAAAACCTAGCTTTAACCCTAAATGTAAATCTAACCCTAACCCAAACAAAATCCCTAATCCTATACATAACCCTACCCCTAATCTTAGGTCTAACACTATCCATTACCCTGATGATAACCTGACTCTTATGCTAACCCTAGTCCTAACCCTAGCCCTATCCATTACACTAAACCACACCTAAACCCTAAACCTAATCCTTTAATTACCTTACCCTAAACCTAGTAATAATTCAAGCCCTAAACCTAAACCCTAACCCAACCCAAACCCTCACCTTGATTCTGACCCTAATAATAACCCAAGCTCTAAAACTGACTCTTAGTTTAAACCTAACCCCTACACTGGAAAAAGACATAAAACTACCACTAAAACTATACCTAACTGTAACCCTAGACCTGACATTAGCCCTAGCCCTAATACTATCCCTAAACCTAACACAAACATTAGCCCTCATCCTAGCCATAAACCTAGCTTGAATCATAACTCCAATCCTAACCCTAGCCCTTGCCCTAGCCCTCAACCTAGCTATAACCCAATCCCTTACCCTAAACATAGCCCTAACTCTAACCCTAACCCAAGGCCTAAACCTAACACTAACATTAGCCCTAATTTAGCCCTATCTATCCCTAACCCTAATCCTAAACCTAACCCTAGCCCTAAGACTAACTCTAACACTCATACTAGCCCTATCACTAGTTCTATCTCTATCCCTTACCATAATCCTAAACCTAACCCAAACCCTAGTCCTAACCCTTGCCCTATTCTTAGCCCTAGTTCTAATCATAGATCAAAACCTAACTCTAAATCTAACCCTAATCCAAAGCCTAAGCTTAACCATTATAAATACATTTATATTTAGACTCCATGTCTACAGATTTTGGCTTCAATTATTATTTAGAATATAGTCATTAGTTTCATAAAAGGCTTACCATTTCTGAACTGAGAGTCAGGGACAAGATTCTATGTTAAGGGGGAATGATGCAAGGGTATGAGATTAATCTAACTTAGCAGCTTTGGAGGAGAACTCTAATGAATAGACAGTGGGAATCTATGGAAGAATGTATAAGTTCAAACTTCTTATCTGTATTCATCAAATTACCCTATGTATAAATAGTAAAAGTTAGGAGTCTGAAAGTGGGATAGAGAGAGAAAGAAAAAAAACAAAAATGAATAACAAAGAAAGAAAAAAAGAGAGGGAGAAAGAAAATAAGAGCAAATAAAGGGGTGGTGAGTTAGGGCCATGCAATTCCTCTATATTATACTATTCTGGTAAGTCAGTTCTTAAAGTCCAAATTCATGGAAAGTTCTTGGTTTCATAAATGTTGAGGATGTGAATACCAGAGGGCAAAGGTAGAGGAGAATGGATGAGAAGAGCAAGAAAAGAAAAGTAAGAAAGAAAAAAGTCTCTCAGAACTCTGTTTTCTTTTCTTTCAGTAGTTGGAGTTGTCTATTCCTAGCTTGAGTCTCTATGCTCAGGGGGGTGGAGGTAGCCAGTTTGAGAGGGCTTGAGATTCAACCTGGAAACTCCCTACTCTTAGTCTCTGAATTGGAAACAAGGTGCCTGTACAGTTTCTGTTCTGCATTGATAGCTACACCCCCCAAAAGCTTGTGAGAAAAATCTTGAATTATCACAGCTGTAGGTAGGGGAGTTGAAAACGTGGCACCTGATAAGCTGAAGAACTGAGCTGGTAGCCACACCCACCAATAGGTGGCAAGTAAGATTTTGCAAGATGGGTTCCATCTATTACTCATGTATGGTGTTTGGTGAGGTGAGTGGATCTGGAATGACCTTCTGCTGTGTCCAGAGTTCGGTCTGGTGACCCACAATCAAAGCCTCTGTGTTCTGTGCTGCCTTCCGTCTGTGCAGAGAGTGCCCCTGCAGCTGAGACTGCTCTTTGAGCCCAGAGAACTGTGCAGCTGAGCCTTCCATTTGTGCCAAGAGCACCCATGCAGCCCTAGTTTTCTTAAAATTTCTATGATACTGGGCAGTATGCATCTTTTACTGAGCCTTACTATGCTCCACAGGTTTGGGCTTTGTCTGTTCAATGGTTCACTGTCAGGAACAGTTTGTATTTTAAGGTTTCCCTTCATTATGGCTTATTGATGTGAATGCAAATTGAGCTGGAAATCAAACAGGATTGGCAGGAGGTTCTGGGAAACTTCACACACTCAGTTCTCGATGGGCACTCCCTGGGTTTCTTTCTTTTGAAGGTAGGACAAAGCTGAAGCATGCAAAAGCAACTGTATCTGAGAGCCCTTAAGGAAAAAACAGAGAAACATGTAGTGTACTGAAATAAGTCTCCCAACAATTTGATCAGATTTCTTTGATACTGTGCAGTATTCATCTTTTAGCTTACTCCACTAGGCTCCCCAAGGTTGGAACTTCTAGGACCAATGGTTCTCTAAACAGGTAAGGGTTACTGTTACGGTTAGTATAGGACTAGCTTTAGAGGTAGTATTAGGGTTTAAGTTTATTTTGTTCAAATTTCTTTGATACTGTGAAGACTTATCTTTTACCTAGCATTACTATTTGCCCCAGTTTTGGGCCTTCTTGGTTCAATGGTTCACTGTTGGGAATACTTTGTTTTTAATGTCCCACTTCATTTTGACCTATATGGGTAAATGCAAATGGAGCTGGAAATCAGAAGGATGGTGCTATCTGGCTGAAACTTTACATACTCAATCAGTTGTCTGTGGGTACTCTCTGGTTTCTTCTTGTGAAAGTAGCCATAAGCTGAAGCATGTAAAACAACTTTATCCAAGAGCACTTTAGGAGAAAACAGGGCAATATGTATGTACTGAAATTCTTCCCACAATTATTTGGTGAGATTTCTTTGATACTGTTTAGGATTCATCAGTAAGCTTGCCCCACTAGTCTCCCCAAGATTGAAGCTTTTATGATCAAAGCTTCTCTTAACAGGTTAGGCTTAGGGTTATGGTTAGAGTTAGGGCAAGTGTTAGAACTAGTGTTAGAACTAGTGTTAGGGTTAGAGTTAGTTTTTTTTTTTAACTTTTTTGATGCTGAACAGGATTTATATTTTTCCTATTCTTAGTATACTCCCCATGTTTGGGCCTCCTAGGTAAAAGGGTTTGCTCTCAGGACCAGTTTTAATTTTTTATGTTTCACTTCATTTTGCCCTATAGGGGTGAATGGAAATGGAGCTGGACTCAAACAGGATTTGTGCTAGTTGCTTGGAACTTCACAAACTCAATCAGTTCTAAGTGCACATTCTCTCATTTGTTTTTTGTGGTAGTAGGCCAAAGCTGAATTAGAAAGAAACAGCTTTATCTGTGAGCACTTTAGGAGCAAGCTTTGATATTTTTACATGGATTACTTTGATACTGTACAGGATTCATCTTTTTTCTAGTCTTAGTAGGATCCCCAAGTTTGGGTTTTCAATGTTTGCCAGTTCACTGTCAGGAACAGTTTGAATTTTTAGGTTTCACTTTATTATGGCCTATAGATGTGAATGAAAATGGAGCTGGAAATCAAACATAGTTAGTACTAGCTGCTTGAAACTTCACACACTGAATTAGCTTTCTGTGGACACTCTCTGGGTGTTCCTTGTGAAAATACCTTAAACTGAAGCATGAAAAAAATAATTTATCCAAGAGTACATTAGGAGAAAAGAGGGAAATATGAACCTACTGAAATACCTCCCCCAATTATTTGGTCAGATTTCTCTGATACTGCACAGGATTCATCTGTTAGTTTGCCTCACTGGGCTCCTTTATTTGGGGACTACTATGATCAATGGTTCTCTAAAAAAGGTTAGGTTAGATTTAGTATTAGTTTAGGGCAAGGTTTGAAGATAGTGTTTTGTTAGATTTAGTTTTGTTCAAATTTCTTTGATACTGGGCAGGATTCAACTTTTACCTAGCCTTACTATATTGTCTAGGTTTGGGCCTCTTGGGTCAAGGATTTGCTCTCTGGAAGAGTTTGTATTTTAAGTTTTCATTTCATTTTGACCTATGCATGTAAATGGAAATGGAGCTGGAAATCCAACAGGGTTGGTCATATGTACTTCAAACCTCACACACTCAATCAGTTTTCTATGGGCATTCTCTGGATTATTCCTTGTAAATGTAGCCCTAAGCTGAAGCATGCAAAGCAACTTTATGTGAGAGCACATTAGGAGAAAACAGGGAAATATGCATGTACTGAACTACCTCCCCAATTATTTGGTCAGATTTCTTTGATACTGTGCAGGATTCATCTGTTAGCTTGCCCCACTGGGCTCCTTTATTTGGGGACTACTATGATCAATGGTTCTCTAAAAAAGTTTAGGTTAGATTTAGTATTAGTTTAGGGCAAGGTTTGAAGATAGTGTTTTGTTAGATTTAGTTTTGTTCAAATTTCTTTGATACTGGGCAGGATTCAACTTTTACCTAGCCTTACTATATTGTCTAGGTTTGGGCCTCTTGGGTCAAGGATTTGCTCTCTGGAAGAGTTTGTATTTTAAGTTTTCATTTCATTTTGACCTATGCATGTAAATGGAAATGGAGCTGGAAATCCAACAGGGTTGGTCATATGTACTTCAAACCTCACACACTCAATCAGTTTTCTATGGGCATTCTCTGGATTATTCCTTGTAAATGTAGCCCTAAGCTGAAGCATGCAAAGCAACTTTATGTGAGAGCACTTTAGGAGAAAACAGGGAAATATGCATGTACTGAACTACCTCCCCAATTATTTGGTCAGACTTCTTTGATATTGTGAAAGATTCATCTGTTCGCTTACCCAAATTTGCTTTCCAAGTGTGGGACTTCTAGGATCAAAGGGACTCTAAACAGGTTAAGGTTAGTGTTAGGGTTAGTGTTAGGACTAGGATTAGACCTAGTGTTAAGGTAAGAGTTAGTTTTGTTTTCAAATTTTTATGATACTGTGAAGGATTCATCTTTTTTTCTATTTTGACTATATTCCAAATGTTTAGGTCTCCTACATAAAGGGTTTCTTTCAGGAACAGTTTCAATTTTCATGTTTCCCTCATTTTTGCCCTATAGGGGTGAATGGAAATGAAGCTGGAAATTGAACAGGGTTTGTGCTGGCTGCTTGAAACCTCACACACTCCATCAATTTTCAGTGAGCATAATCTGATATTTCCCATGGAAGTAGCCCTAAGATGAAGTTAAAGAAACAGCTTTATCTGTGAGTGCTTTAGGAGCAAGCAGAATAACCATGTACTGAAAGAGCTTCAATTTTTTTGGTTGGATTAATTTGATACTGTACAGGATTCATCCTAGACCAAGCCTTAGTAAGCTCCCCAAGTTTGAGCATTCAAGGTTCAATGGTTCAGTGTCAAGAACAGTTTATTTTTTTTAGATTTCACTTCATATGGCCTATAGGTGTGAATGGAAATGGAGCTGGAAATCAAACACGGTTGGTGCTGCCTGCATGAAACTTCACACACACACAATCAGCTCTCTGTGGGAACTCTTTGGTTTTTCTTTGTGAAAGTACCTTAAGCTGAAGCATGAAAAAATAATTTATCCATGAACACTTTAAGAAAAAAATAGGGAAATATGAATGTACTAAAATATCTCCCCCAATTTTTTTATCAAATTTATTTGATACTGCACAAGATTCATGTGTTAAGTTGCACCACTAGACTCCCCAAGTTTGGGACTTCTATGATCATAAGTACTCTAAAAAAGGTTAGAATTAGTTTAGGATTGGGTTAGGTCTAGTGTTAGAGTTAGAGTGAGTTTTTTTTCAAATTCATTTGATACTTGGCATAATTCATCTGTAGGTTAGGATTAAGGATAGATTAAGAGCTAGTGTTAGGTTTACAGTAGTTTCGTTCAAATTTCTTTGATACTAGGCAGCATTTAATTTTTACCTAGCCTTTCTATGTTCCACAGGTTTGGGCCTTCTAGGTTCACTGGTTTGCTGTCAGTATTTCAGTTTTTATTTTAAGGTTTCACTTAATTTTGACCTATATGGGTAAATGGAAATGAAGCTGGAAATCAAACAGTGTTTTTGCAAGCTGCTTGAAACTTTACACACTCAATCAGTTCTCTGTGAGGATGCTCTGGTTTTATCATTGTGAAAGTTTCCCAAAGATGAAGCATGCAAAAACAACTCTATGCAAGAGCATTTTAGGAGACAATAGGAAAATATGCATGTACTGAACTACCTCCTCAAATCATTTCATGAGATTTCTTTGATACTGGGCAGGATTCATCTGTTAGCTTTCCCCACTAGGCTCCACAACTTTGAGACTTCTATGATCAAAGGTTCTCTAAAACAGGTTAGGGTTAGTCTTATGCTTAGAGTTAGGTCTAGTGTTAGGGTTAGAGTTTGCCTTGTTCAAATTTCTCTGATACTGGGCAGGATACATTTTTTACCTAGCCTTCCTATGTTCCCCAGGTTTCAGCTTTCTCAGTTCAATTCTTGGTTTACAGGAACAATTTGTATTTTACAGATGCACTTCATTTTGACCTACATGGGTAAATGGACATGTAGCTGGAAATCAAACAAGGTTGATGCTAACTGCTTGAAACTTCACACACTCAATCAGTTCTCTGTGGACACTCTCTGGTTTGTTCCTTGTGAAATTAGTAATAAGCTGAATCATGCAATACAAATTTATCTGAGAACACTTTAGGAGAAAACAGGAGAATATGCATGTACTGAAAGAGCTCCCCCAATTATTATGTCAGATTTCTTTGAAACTGCCCATGAATCTTCTGTAAGCTTGCCCCACTAGACTCCCAAATTTCAAAATGTCTATGATCAAAGGTTCTCTAAACAGATTAGGTTTATGGTTAGGCTTCGTGTTAGGACTAGGTTTAGACCTATTATTAGGGTTTTAGTTAGTTTTTTTAAAAAAATTCAATGATGCTGGGCAGGATTCATCTTTTTCCATTTTACTACACTCCAAATGTTTGGGCCTCCTACGTAAAAGGGTTTGCTCTCAGGAACAGTTTCAATTTTTATGTTTCTCTTGTTTTGCCCTATAGGGGTGAATGGAAATGAAGCTGGAAATCAAACAGGGTTTATGCTAGCTGCTTCAAACTTCACACACTCAATTATTTCTCAGTGTGTGTTTTCTGGTTTATTTCCTGTGAAGTATCCCTAAGCTGAAGTAGAAAGAAACAGCTTTATCTCTGAGTGCTTTAGGAGCAAGCAAAACACACATGTATTGAAAGAGCTTCGAATTTTTTTGGTTGGATTACTTTGATACTATACAGGAGCCACCTTAGTAGGCTCCCTGAGTTTGGGACTTCAAGATTCAATAGTTCAGTGTCAGGAACAGTTTGAATTTTTAGTTTTCACTACATTATGGCCTATAGGTGTGAATGGAAATGAAGCTGGAAATCAAACAAAGTTGGTGTTAGCTGCATGAAACTTTACATACACAATCACTTCGCTGGTTTGTTCCTTGTGAAAGTTCCTTAAGCTAAAGCATAAAAAAAAAAAAAAAATATCCAAGAGCGCTTTAGGGGAAATAGGCATTTACTGAAACACCTCCCCCAAATATTTGGTCAGATTTTATTGATACTAGGCAGGATTCATTTGTTATCTTTTCCTACTCGGCACCCCAAGTTTGCAGCTCTTATGATTAAGCTCTATAAACAGAAAAGGCTTAGTTTTAGGATTAGGGTTAGGACTAGGGTGAGAACTAATGTTTGGACTAGAGTTATTTTTGTTCAAATTTCTTTGATACCCGTCAGGATTCATCTTTTACCTAGCATTATCATGTTTCTCATGTTGGGCCTTCTCAGTTCAATTTTCGCTGTCAGAAACAGTTTGTGTTTTAAGGTTTAACTTCATCTTGACTTCTATAGGTTAAGGGTTAGAGTTAGGGATTATGACTCAGTTTTGTTTTAGGGTCAGGCTAGGGTTAGGGCTAGATTTTGAATTAGAGTTAGGGTTAGGGCTAGTGTTAGGGTGAGGTTTAGGCTTTGGATTAGCATTAGATTTAGAGTTAGGGTTAGATGAAGGGTTAGGGTTATGGCTAGGGTTAGTGTTATGGTAAGGGATAGGGTTAGAACTAGGATAATGGCTGGAATGAGAGTCAGATTTAGATTTAGAACTAGGCTTAGTGTTAAGGTTAGGGTTAAAGCTAAATTAGGGCTAGGATTAGGGCTAGGATTAGGGCTAGAGTTAGTGTTAGGGTTAGGCCTAGAGGTAGGGCTAAGTTTAGGATTAGCATTGGGTTTAGGATTAAGTTTAGTAGAATGGGTGGGGTTATAACTAGCTTTATGGCTAGCATGAGGGTTAGAATTAGGATTAGGGCTAGGGTTAGTGTTTGGGTTAGGATTAAGGATAGGTTTAGGGCTGGGGTTTCTGTTAGGTTCAGGGTTAGAACTAGGCCTAGGGTTAATGTCAGATCTAGGGTTATTGTTAAGGACAGTTTTAGGTTAGGTTATGGCTAGGTCTAGTGTCAAAGCTATGTTTAGAGTTAGGGTCAGGTTTAGAGTTATAGGTATTATTAGGGTTAGGTCAGGGTTAGCATATGGTTTAGGTCAAAGTTTTGGGTTAGAGTTTGAATTAGTTTTAGGTTTAGGCTTAGTGTTACGGTAATGAATATGCTTAGGTTTAGGTTTCAGTTAAGGTTTAGGATAATGGATAAATTAGGTATAGCAATAGGGTTAAATTTAGCATTAGGTTAGGATTATGTTTAGTCTAATGGATAGATTAAGAGCTAGGGTTAGGGCTAGGTTATGGTTTACATTAATTCTAGAATTAGAGTTAGGTTTAGGAATAAGGATAGGGTTTGGTTTATGGTAAGTGTTAGGTTTAGGGCTAGGGTTATGTTTAGGTTAGGGTAAGGGTTAATGTTTGAGTTAGGGTTAGGGCTAGGGTGAGGGTTAGGTTTACATTTAGGGCTACTGTTATGTTTATGGCTAGGGTTTCATTTAGGGTTCGGGTTATGGCTAATGTTTTCATTAGAGTTAGGGTTAGGTTTAGGGTAATGCATAATGTTAGATTTAGGGTTAGGGTTGGGGTTAGGGTATGGATTAGGGGTAGTCTTATGATTAGGTTTAGTGTAAGGCTCAATGTTTCAACTAGGGTTACGTATATGGTGAGGTTTAGGTTTATGGTTAGGTCTTGGTTATGTTTATGGTTAGGGTTAGGTTTAGTGTTAGGGATAGGGTTATAGTTAGGATTAAGTTCAGGGTTAGGTAATTGACAGAGTTAGAGCTAAAGTTTGAGCTAGGATTAATGTTAGGATAAGAGCTTGCATTAGGGTTATAGTTTAGAATACGGCTACGGTAATGTTTAGGGTAAGGGTTAGGCTTTAAGCTAGGGTTTGAGTCTAAGGCAAGGGTTAGTATTAGGGTAGGTATTAGGGCTAGGGTTAGGGTTAGGGTTATGCTCAGGGCTAAGTTTAGGCCTAGGATAATGGCAAGATTTTGTTTTAAGTTTAGGGCTAAGATTAGGACTATGGTTAGGTTTGGGCTACTGTTAGGTTTAAGATTAGGATTAAAATATGGTTAGGGCTAGGGTTATATTTAGGGCCAGTACTAGGATTAGGGATATGACTAGTTCTAATGTTAGATGTAGGTTTTGTGTTAGGATCTGGTTTAGAGATAGGTTATTGTTAGGGTCAGTGTCAGTGTTTTGGATAGAATTAGGGTTAGGGTTAGAGCCAGAATTAGGGCTAGGTTTAGGTCTAATGTTAGGGTAAGTGTTTAGTTTAGGTTAAGGGTTATTATTAGGGCTAAAGCTAGGATTTTGTTTAGGCCTAGGGCTAGAATTATAGCTATATTTATGATTAGTTTTGGTCTAGATCTAGTGTTAGGGTTACCAGTAGGGCTAGTGTTAGGGTTTGGTTTAGGGTTAGGGTCAGGTTTAGACTTAGGATTACTGTTAAGATCAGAATAAGGGTCAGGGTTAGGGTTAGAACTAGAATGAGGGCTAGGGTTAGGACTCATAATACTGTTAGTGTTCCAGTTAGGCTAAGGATTAGTGTTAGGAATAGGGTTAGCATTTGGGTTAGAGTTTGGCTTAGGATAAGGCATAGGGATATAGGGTTAGAGTTAGCATTAGGCCTAGGGTTAGGGTTAGGGTTTGTTCTAGTGTTAGAGTTAAGATTAGGGTTTAAGCTAGGGGTAGGACTAGAATTAGGGGTAGGATTTGTGTTAGGTTTAGGGCTTGGGTTATGACAACGACTAATGTACAAACTTGGGTTACGATTAGGACTAGTTTTAGGGTTAGGGTTAAGGCTAGGTTAGTGTTAGGGTTAATTTAAGGTTAGGGTGATATTTAGAGCTAGGATTAGTGTTAGGATCAGTGTCAGGGTGAGGGTTATTTTTAGAGTTAGGGTTAGGGGTAGGTGTAGGTTTATGGTTTGGTTTAGATTAAGGGTTAGGGTTAGGAATATGGCTTGGTTTTGTTTTATGGCTAGGGCTAGGGGTAAGGCAAGTTTTAGGAATAGCATTAGTGTTAGGGCAAGTGTGCAGGTTTGGTTTAGGATTATGATTATGGTTAAATTTAGAGTTAGGTTTAAATTTAGATTTAGGTTTAGATCTAGGTTTGGGCTAGGGCTAAGGATAGAACTAGGGATAGGGATAGGGCAAGAGTTAGAATTAGTCTTAAGGATAGGTTTAGGGTTAGGATAGGATTAAATTAGGGTTAGTGCTAGGCTTGGTGTTAGTTTTAGGCCTAGGGCTAGGGCAAGGATGATGGTTGGGTTTAAGATTATGGTTATGATTATGGTTATGGTTAAGTTTAGGGTAAGGGATGGGGTTATAGCTAGGTGCAGGGCTAGGGTGAGGGTTAGAATTAGGTTTAAACCTTGGGTTATGGTTTGGGTTACAATTAAGGCTAGTTTAGGGCTAAGATTAGGGCTAAGACTAATTTCAGGTCCAGCTTTACAGTTAAAGATAGGTATAGGGTTAGGGTCAGGTTTACAGCTAAGTGTATTTTGTGGGTCAGGGTCATGATTAGTGTTTGGGATAGGTTAAGTTTTAAATTTAGGGCTGGAATTAGCTTAGGTAGTTAGGTTTAGGTTTCAAGTTAGATTTAGGGTAATAGATAGGGTTAGGATTAGGGATATGGTAAGGTTTAGGCCTAGGGTTAGCATTAAGTTTAGGATTATGGTTAGGGTAATGGATAGGATTAGAGCTATAGTTAGAGCTAAGTTTATGGTTATTATTAGTGCTAGGTTTAGGGTTAAGGTTAAGGTTAGGGTTAAATCTCTGGTTAGGGCTCAGATTAGGCTAGGTTTTGGGTTAAGTTAGGGCTAGGGTTAGAGTTATGGCTAATGTAAGTACTCGTTTACAATTAAGGCTAGTTTTAGGGTTAGGATTAGGGCTAGGTCTAGTGTTATGTTTAGGGAGATGTTTAAAGCTAGTGTTAGTTTTAGCATCAGAATCAGGGTTAGGGTTATTTTTATGGTTGTGCTTAAAACTCGAATTAGGGCTAGGGTTAAAGCTATGTGTAAGGTTAGGGTTTGGTTTAGGTTAAGGGTTAGGGTTAGGGCTACGGCTCGGTTTTACATTTGGGCTAGGGCTAGAGTTAGGGCTAGTTTTAGGAGTAGCGTTAGGGTCAGGGTTAGGATTAGTGTTAGATTTAGGCTTAGGCTTTGCATTAGGGTGAGATTTAGAGTTAGGGTTAGATCTAGGGTTAGGGCTAGAGCTAAGAAAATGCTAGGGTTAGGCCTAGGGTCAGGGCTAGGTTTAGAGTTCCACTAAGGAATAAGTTTAGAAATAGTTTTAGGGCTAGGGAGAGAGTTAGACTTAGTTTTAGGGCTAGGGCTAGGGTTAGGGTTAGGGATAGGGCTAAGGTAGGTCTAAGATTAGGGATAGGGTTGGTTTTAAGTTAGTCCTAGGTTTAAGGTTAGGGTTGATTAAGGCTATGTTTAGGGCTAATATGGGCTAGTGTTTGTGTTTGAATTAGTGATATGGTTATATCTAGGGCTAATGTCAGATCTAGGGTTATGATTATGAATAGTTTTAGGGTTAGATTTTGGCTAAGTCTAATGTAAGGATTATGTTAGGGTAAGGGTCTGGTTAGAGCTAGGGGAATTTTTAGGGTCAGGGTGATGGTCATCGTTTGTTTTAGGTTTGAGTTTAGGATTAGAGCTCAAGTTAGCATTAGGGTTATTGTTAGGGTAATGATAGGGTTATATTTAGAGTTCAGGTTAGGTTTAGGGTAATTTATAGGTTTGGGGCTAGTGATAGGGTTAGGGTTAGGCATAGGTTTTGCATTAGGTAAAGGGTTATGTTTAGAGTAATGGAGACAGTTAGAGTTAAGGTTAGGGCTAGGGTTATGGTTAGGATTAGGTCTTAAGATAGTGTTAGGCCTAGAGTTAGCATTAGGGTATGGGTTATGATTAGGGTAATGGATACAGTTAGAGTTAAGGTTAGAGCTAGAATTATGATTAGGATTAGGTCTTGAGTTAATGTTAGGGTATGGGTTAGAACTAGGATTTGGGTTAGTGTTATGTTTAGTGTAAGAGTTAGGTTCTGAGCTATGATTAGGGTTAGAGCCAGGGTTAGGTTCAGGGTTATGGGACTGGTTATAATTAAGTTTAGGGTTAGAGTTAGGGTAATAAATTCGGTTAAGATGCAGGTTTAGTGTTAGGGACAGGGTTAGACTTAAGTTTAGGGTTAGGGTTTGTTTTATGTTTAGGTTTATGGTAAGGGTTAGGGTTTGAGCTATGGTTAGGGTTATAGCAAGGATTTGTTTTGGGTTAGGTCTAGGGTTAGTTTTCTGTTTAGGGCTAGGTTAAGGCCTAGGATTAGCTCTAGGTTTTGTGTTAGGTTTAGGCCTAGGGTTAAGGCTGTGGGTAATGAAAGATCTAGAGTTATGATTAGTGATAGTTTTAGGGTTAGGGTTATGCCAAGGTGTAGTTTTAGGTTTAGGTTTTCAGTTAGGATCATGTTTAGAAAAAGGTTTAATGGTAAAGGCAGAGTCAGTGTTTGGGTTAGAGTTCAAGTTAAGGTTACAGCTAGAATTAAGACTAGGTTTAGATCAAGGGGTAGGGTTAGTGTTTGTGTTAGGATAAAGATTATTGTTAGGCCTAGGACTAGGTTTTTGTTTAGGTCTAGGGCTAGAGTTAAGACTAGATTTAGGATTAGGTTTAGGTTCAGGGCTAGTGTTAGATTTTAGGTTTTAGTGTTAGGGTCAGGTTTAGAACTAGGTTTTCTGTTATGGTCAGGATAAATGTCAATGTTAGCATTCGGGTTTGGGATAGGATTAGAGCTAGAATGAGGGCTAGGGTCAGGACTATTAATAAGGTTAGGATTTTGGTTAGCCTAAGGATTAGGGATATGTCTAGGGTTACCATTAGGGTTAGGGTTATTCATAGGATAAGGGATAGCCTTAGAGCTAGGGTTAGGGTTATAGTTAGGGTTAGGGTTAAATCTAGGTTTAGGGTTCGGATTAGGACTAGATTTTGTGTTAGGGTAAGGGCTAATTTTAGGGCAATGGCTAATGTAAGAGCTAAGATTACAATGAGGGTTAGTTTTAGGGTTAGGGTTATGGGTATATCTAGTGTTAGGGTTAAGTTTAAGGTTAGGATGATATGTAGAGCTAGGGTTAGTATTAGGATAGGAGTCAGGGTCAGGGTTAGGGTTAGGACTCGAATTAGGAATAGGTTTACTTTTAGGTTTCAGTTTAAAGTTAGGAGGGTGTTTAGAGCTAGGGTGAGTGTTAAGATATGAATCAGCATCAGGGTTAGATTTAAGGTTAGAGTTAGGACTAGAATTAAGGCTATGATGTAGTCTAGGTGTAGTGTTCGGTTTTGGTTTATGTTAAGGGCTATTGCTCATTTTGTTTTACTGCTAGGGTTAGGGTTAGGGCTAGTTTTACCATTAGCATTAGGGTTAGGCTAGTTTTAGTGTTAGGCTTAGGCTTAGGCTTAGGGTTAGATTTCGATTTAGGGTTAGATCTATGGTTAGGGCTAGGACTAATGATAGGGCAAGGGTTAGGGCTTGGGTTAGGGTTATGGTAATGAATAGACTTAGAACTATGAATAGGGATTGTGTGAGAAAGTTAGTCTTAGGGTAGGGTTAGGGTTAGGTTTAGGTATAAGTTAGTGGTAATGCCAGTGTTAGGGTTTGCTCTATGGTTTAGGGTCAGTTTTAGACCTAGGGTTTGTGTTAGGTTCAGAATAAGGGTCAGGGTTAATGTAAGGGTTTGGGATAGGATTAGAGCTAGAATGAGGGCTAGGGTCAGGACTATTAATAGGGTTAGAATTTTGGTTAGCCTAAGGATTAGGAATAGGTCTATGTCTACCATTACAGTTAGGGTTTCACTTAGAGTAAGGGATAGGGTGAGAGCTAGGTGTAGGGCTAAAGTTAGGGTAGGATTAGGGTTAAAGCTAGGTTTAGGGTTTGGATTAGGGCTATTTTTGTGTTAGGGTTAGTATTAGGGTTAGTGCAATCACTAATATAAGAACTAGGGTTACAATTAGGGTTAGTTTTAGTGTTAGGGTTAGGGGTAGTTTTAGTGTTAGGGTTAAGTTTAAGTTTAGGGTGATATTTAGAGGTAGGGTTAGTTTTAGGATATGAGACAGGGTCAAGGTTAGGGTTAGGACTCAAATAAGGGCTAGGGTTACTGTTAAGTTTTGGTTTAAAATTAGGTTGGTGTTTCAAGCTAGGGTGAGTTTAGCATATGAGTCAGTGTCAGATATACTTTTAAGGTTAGGGTTATGACTCAAATTAAGGCTATGGTTAGCTCTAGGTGTAGTGTTAGGGTTTGGTTTAAGTTAGGTTCATGGTTAGGGCTATATCTCGGTTTTATTTTACTGCTAATAGTAGAGTTAGGGCTAGTTTTATGATTAGCATTAGGATTAGGTTTAGTGTTAGTGTGAGGCTTAGGCTTAGGTTTAGGGCTAAGACTAAGGATTGGGCAAGGGTTAGGGCTAGGGTTAGGTTTACGGTAAGGGATAGGATTAAAACTAGCGATAGGGCTAGTGTGAGAATTATTCTTAGTCTTAGGGCTAAGGTTAGGTTTAGGATTAGGGATAGGGCTAAATTAGGGCTAGGATTAGGTCTATGGTTAGAGTTCAGCTTAAGCATACAATTAGGTTTAGATATAGGATGTAGTTTAGGGTAAGGGATGTTTTTACAGCTAGGTTTAGAGGTAGGGTGATGTTTAGAATTATGGTTAGGATTAGAGTTATGTTTAAGGCTAGGTTTAGGGCTAGGATGAGTGCTAGGGTTTGTTTTTGGGTTAGGGCTAGGATTAGAAGAATGGCTAATTTCAAGTCTAGCACTATGTTTAAAGATAGTTTTAGGGTTAGGATTATGGGTTCATCTAGTGTAAGGTTTATGTATAGGATTAGGGTCAGATTTAGGGTTAGGTATATTATTAAGATGAAGGTTTAGGTTAGGGTTTGGGATAGGTTAAGGCTTAAAGTTAGGCATCAAACTAGCATTAGGGTAAGGGTTTGGGTAATGGTAGGGTTAGAATTAGGGTTCATATTAGTTTAGGGAATTGGATATGGATAAGATTAGAGATAGGGTTAGGGTTAGATCTAGGGTTAGCATTAGGGTTGTGGTTATTGATATCATAATGTATAGGGCTAGGGCTAAGGCTATGCTTATGAGTAGGTTTAGGGCTAGGGTTAGGGCTAGGGTTAGGGTTAGGGTTAGGGTTAAAGCTCGAGTTAAGGCTCGAATTAGGGCTAGGGTTTGGGTTAAGTTAGTATTAGGGTTAGGATTACGTCTAATGTAAGTACAAGGGTTATGATTAAGGCTAATTTTAGGGTTAAGATTAGTGCTAGGTTTAGTGTTAGGGTTAGCGTTAAGATTAGGGTGATGTTTAGAGCTAGTGTTAGAGTTAGTGTCAGAGTCAGTGTCAGGCTTAGTTTTAGGATTTGGCTTAAAAATTGAATTAGGGCTAGTGTTAGGGGTAGGTGTATATTTAGGATTTGGTTTAGTTTAAGGGTTAGGGATAGAGCTTATGGCTCAGTTATGTTTTAGGGCTAGGGCTAGGATTAGGTCTAGTTTTAGGATTAGTGTTAGAGTTAGGGCTATTGTTAGGGTTAGGCTTAGGATTTAGTTTAGGGTTAGATTAGAGATAGATTATGATCTAAGGTCAGTTCTTTGCTATGGATAGGACAAGATGTAGGACTAAGTTTGGGGCTAGGGTTAGGGTTACATTAAGGGATATGGTTAGAACTTGTGATAGGGCTAGTGTGAGAGTTAGATTTATTCTTAGGTCTAGGGTTAGGGTTAGTTTTAGGGATAGGGTGAAATTAGGGCTAAAATTAGGGCTAGGGTTAGTATTGGGGTTAGAGCTAGGGTTAGGGTTAGGGTCAGGGTTAGGATTAATCTAGGTTTAGGGCTAGGATAAGGACTGAGATTTTTGTTAGGGTTAGGACTAGGATTAGGGCTATGGCTAATGCCAGGTTTGGGGTTAAGTTGAGGAGAGGACAGTTTTAAGATTAGGTTTATGGCTAGGTCTAGTGTAAGGGTTAGGTTTAGGGTTAAGTGTCAGGTTTAGAACTAGGGGAATTATTAGGGTCACGGTTAGATTAGAATTTGGTTGAGATTAGGGTTTAGAGTTAGGGCTCAAATAAGCATTAGGGTCAGCTTTAGGGTAATGATAGGTTTTTGTTTAGGGTTCAGGTTAGGTTTACAGTAATTGATAGGTTAGATTTAATGATAGGGTTAGTGTTAGGCCTAGGGTTAGCATTAGGGTAAGGGTAATGGTTAGGATAATGGATAGGATTAGAGATAAGTTTAGGGCTAAGGTTATGGTTAGGAATAGGTCTTGAGTTAGGGTTAGGGTTAGGATTAGAACTAGGCTAATGTTATGGTTATGTTTAGCATAAGGGTTAGGTTTTGAGCTAGGGTTAGGGCTAGGGCAAGGATTAGGTTTAGATTTAGGTCTAGGGATAAGATTAGAGTATGATTAGGGTTAGGGTTGGATTAGGGCTAGCATCATCATTAGGGGTAGGATTAGGGTTAGAGTAATGGATATGGTTAGATGAAGGCATAGGGTTATGGTTAGTGTTAGATTGAGGTTTAGGTACAGGGTTATGGATATGGTGATGTTTAGGTTTATGGTAAGGTTTAGGGTTTGAGCTAGAGTTAGATCTATGGCAAGTGTGAGGTTTATGGTTAGGTGTAGGTTTAGTTTTCTGGTTAGGTTTAGAGTTAGGATTAGGCCTAGGGTCCTCAATAAGTTTAAGGTTTGGTTTAGGGTAATGGGTATGTTTAGAGCTAGTTTTAGGGCTAGGGTTAAGTTTAGGATTAGGGCTAGTATTAGGGGTCTATTTAGGGATAGGTGTAGGTTTATGTTTAGGGTAAGGGTTAGGCTTTGAGCTAGGGTTAGGACTAATCGAATGTTAGTTTAGGGTTAGGGTTAGGGTTACGCTTAGATCTAGGATTAGCTCTAGATTTTCTGTTAGGTTTTGGCCTAGGGTTAGGGCTGTGGGTAATGTAAGAGCTAGGGTTATGATTATGGCTAGATTTAGGGTTAGTATTATGGGTAGGTCTAGTGTTAGGTTTAGATTTTTGGTTAGGGTCAGGTTTAGAGGTAGGTTTACTCTTAAAGACAGGGTCGGTGTTTTGGTTAGAGTTAGAGTTAGGGTTATAGCCAGAATTAGAATTACATTTATGTCTAGGGGTAGGTTTAGTGTTTGTGTTAGGTTAAGGATTACTTTTAGGGCTAGGGATAGGTTTTTGTTTAGGTCTAGGGCTAGACATAAGGCTAGATTTGGGATTTGGTTTAGGTCTAGGCCTATTTGTATGGTTTGGTATAGGGTTAGGGTCAGATTTAGACCTAGGGTTAGTTTTAGGGTCAAAATAATGTTCAGGGTTAACGGTAGGGTTTGGGATAGGGTTAGAGTTAGAGTGAGCATAGGGTTGTGACTATTTATAGGGTTAGGGTTTTGGTTAGCTTAAGGATTAGAGATAGGTCTAGGGTTACCATTAGAGTTAGGGTTTCACTTTGGGTAAGGGATAGACTTAGAGCTAGGTTAGGGCTAGAGTTAGGGTTAGGGTTAGGGTAAAATCTAGGTTTAGGGCTCAGATTAGGGCTAATTTTTGTGTTATTTTTAGGGCTAATGTTATGGCAATGGCTAATGTAATAACTAGGGTTACAATTAGGGTTAGGGGTAGGGGTAGGTCTATTATTAGGGTTAGGTTTAATGTTAGGGTTTGGTTTAATGTTAGGGTGATATTTATAGCTAGGGTTAGTATTAGGATATGATTCAGAGACAGTGTTAGTTTTAGGGTTAGGGTTAAAACTCAAATAAGGGCTAAGATTACTGTTAGGGTTCAGTTTAAGGTGAGGGCGGTGTTTAGAGCTAGGGTGACTCTTAGGATATGAGTCAGTATCAGGGTTAGTTTTAAGGTTAGCGTTATGACTCATATTAACTATAGGGTTACTGTTAGGGTTCAGTTTAAGTTTATGGTGGTGTTTAGACCTTGGGTGAGTGTTAGGATATGAACAGTGCCAGGGTTAGTTTAAGATTATGGTTAGGACTCGAATTAGATCTAGGGTTAGGTCTAGGTGTAGTGTTAGGGTTTGGTTTAATTTAAGGTTTAAGGTTAGACTATTGCTCAGTTTTTGTTTTTGTTTTTGTTTTTTTTAGACAGAGAGAGAGAAAGAGAGAGAGAAAGAATTTTTTTTTAATATTTAGTTTTTAATTTTAGGTGGATACAATATCTTTATTTTGTTTTTATGTGGTGCTGAGAATCAAACACAGTGCCTCACACATGCTAGGTGAGCATGCTACCACTTGAGCCACATACCCAGCCTTGAGAGAGAGAATTTTTACATAGTTTTTATTTTTACTTTTTATTTTTTTGGTTTTTGGTGGACACAACATCTTTTTTTTAATTTTATTTTTATTGGTACTGATGATCGAACCCAGCACCCTGCACATTCCAGGCAAACATACTACTGCTTGAGCCACATCCTCAGCCCCTATGGCTCAGTTTTGTTTTAGTCCTAGGTTTAGGATTAGGGCTAGTTTTATGATTAGCATTAGGATTAGGGCTAGTGTTTGTGTTAGACTTAGGTTTAGGATTAGGTTAAGATTTGGAGTTAGGGTTAGATCTAGGGTTAGGGCTAGGTCTAAAGATAGGGTAAGGGTTATGGCTAGATTTAGGGTTATGGTAAATGATAGAGATAGAACTAGGGATAAGACTAGGGCAAGAGTTAGAGTTAGTTCTAGGGCTAGGGTTATGGTTAGTTTTAGAGATAGAGCTAATTCAGGGCAAGGATTAGAACTAGGGTTAGTGTTCAGCTTAGGCCTTGAATTAGGGCTAGGGTTAGGGTTAAGTTTACAGTAAGGGATGTGATACAGCTAGGTTTAGAGGTAGAGTGAGGTTAGAATTAGGATTAGGGCTAGGTTTAGGGTTAGGGTTATGATTAATGCTAGGGTTAGGGCTAGGATGAGGGCTAGGGTATGTTGTAGGGTTAGGTCTAGAATTAGGGATAGGGTATAATGTCAGGTCTAGTGTTACAATTAGGAGTAGATTTAGGATTAGGTCTATTTCTTAGTCTAGTGTAAGGTTTAGGTATAGGGTAAGGGTCAGTTTTAGAGCTAGGGGCATTTTTAGGTTCATGGTCAGGGTTATGGTTTATATTAGGTTAAGATTTAGGGATAGGGCTCAAATGAGCATTAGGGTTAGAGTTAGGTTTAGGGTAATGGGTAGGTTTAGGTTTAGGGTTCAGAGTAGGTTTAGGGTAATGGAGAGATTTAGTGTTTGAGATAGGGTTAGGGTTTGACCTACAGTTATCATTAGGAATACAGTTATCATAAGGGTAATATATAGGGTTAGGGTAAGGGTGAGCGTGAGGGTTACGGCTAGGGTTAGAGTTATTGTTAGGGATAAGGCTAGGGTTATGTTTAGGTCAAAATTTAGGCTTTGAGCTATGATTAGGTCTAAGGTGAGGGTTAGGCTTAGGATTATGGCTAGGTTTAGGGTTAAGGTTGTGCTTACGGTAGGTTTAGGCCTTGGATTACGGCTAGATTTTGTGTTAGCTTTCGGTCTAGGGTTAGTGCTGTGGGTAAAGTATGATCTAGGGTTCTAATGGGGCTAGTTTTAGGGTTAGGGTTATGGCTAGTTCTAGTGTTAGGTTTAGATTTTGGTTTAGGGTCAGGTTTAGAGCTAGGTTTAGTGTTAGTGTCAGGGACAGTTTTCAGATTAGAGTTAGGGTGAAAGCCAGAATCAGGAGTAGGGTTAGGCCTAGGGGTAGTGTTATTGTTTGGTTGTGGTTAAGGGTTATTGTTAGGGCTATGTCTAAGTTTGTGTTTAGGTGTAGGGCTAGAGCCATCACTAGATTTAGGATTAGGTTTAGGTGTAGGGGTAGTGTAAGGATTAGGTTTAGGTAAACATTTACTGATAGGCATAGTTGCAGGGTTTGGTTTAGGGTTAGGGTCAGTTTCACACCTATAATTAGTGTTATGGTCAGAATAAGGGTGAAAGTTAGGATTAGGTTTAAAGCTAGATTGAGAGCTAGGGTTTGGACTGGTAATAGGGTTAGTGTTTGATTAGGGTAAGGATACAATTAAGACTAGGGTTAGGATTATGGTTAGGGTTTGGCTTAGGATTAGGGATAGGTTTAGAGCTAGGCTTAGAGCTCAGGTTAGGGTTAGGGTTAAATCTAGTTTTAGGGCTCAGATTAAAGCTAATTTTTGTTTTTGGGTTAGGGATAGGATTAGGACTATGGCTAATGTAATAACTAGGGTTATTAATAGGGTTAGTTTTAGGGTTAGGATTTGGGCTAGGAATGGTGTTAGCATTAGCTTTATGGTTAGGGTGATATAAAGAGCTAGGGTTAGTGTTTTAATATGCGTCAGGGAAAGGGTTAATTTTTGTCCTAGGACTCAAATTTGAGCTAGGTTATGGCTAGTTGTATGGTTAGGGTTTGGTTTAGGTTAGGTTTAGGTTTAGGGTAATGGCTCAGTTTTGTTTTAGGGCTAGGCCTAGGGTTAGGGTTAGTTTTTGGATTAGCGATAGTGTTCAGCTAGTGGTAGGGTGAGGTTTAGGCTTAATTTTAGGGTCAGATTTAGAGTTATGGTTACATCTAGGGTTAGGGCTAAGGTTAGGGCTAGTGTTAGTGTTACGGTAACGGACAGGTTTAGAAATAGAAATACGGCTACGGTGAGAGTTAGAGTTATTCTTTGGGCTAGAGTTAGGGGTTTGCTTAGGGTTAGGGCTAAATTAGGGCCAGGGCTAGATTAGCGCTAGGTTTAGTGTTAGGGTTAGATGCATGGTTTGGGCTAGAATTAGGGTTAGTGTTAGTGTTAGGGTTATGGTTAGTTTTAGGGGAAGGGATGAGGTTATGGCTAGGTTCAAGGCTAGGATGAGGGTTAAAATTAGGGATAGGAATAGGGTAAGTGTTCCGGTTAGGGATAAGGATAGTTTTAGGGCTTGGATGAGGGCTAGGGTTTGTGTTAGGATTAGATCTAGGATTAGGACTAGGGCTAATGTCAGGTCTAAAGTTATGGTTAGCAATAGTGTTTACTTTAGGTTTATGGCTAAGTCTAGTGGAAAGTTAGGTTTAGGGTAAAGTCAGGTTTAGAGCTAGGTGTATTATTATGGTCAGAGTCTGGTTTAGGGTTTGGTTTAGGATAAGGTTTAGGGTTAAGGCTCAAATTAGCATTAGGGTTATGGTTAAAGTAATGGATAGTGTTAGGTTTAGGGTTCAGGTTATGTTTAAAGTAATAGATAAGGTTAGTGTTAGCGATAGGATTAGGGTTAGGTCTAGGGTTAGCATTTGGGTTAGGCTTATGTTTAGGGTAAAGGATAGGGTTAGTGCTAGTGTTAGGGCTTGTGTTAATGTTTGGATTTTGGCTAGGTTTAGATATAGGCATAGGGTTAGTGTTATTGCTAAGTTTAGGTGAAGTGTTAGGGTTTGAGCTAGGATTAAGGCTAGAGTGAAAGTTAGGGTTAGAGTCAGGGCTATGGTTAGGGTTAGGGTTAGGGTTATGGCTTGGGTTAGCATTAGGGTTAGGGTTATGTTTAAGGTAATAAATAGACTTTGTGCTAGGATTTGTGCTATGGTTACAGTTAGGATTAGTGCTAGATTTAGGGTTAGGTTTAGGGTTATATTTAGGGTAAGAGTTAGAATTTGAGTAGGGTTAGGGCTTGGGCCAATATTAAGGTTAAGGTTAGTGCTAGGGATAGGGTTAGGTTTACACTTAGCTCTAGGTTTAGGGCTAGGATTATGGCTAGGTTGTGTGTGAGGTTAAGCGCTAGTGTTAGGTTATGGATAATGTAAGAACTAGAGTAATGGTTATGGGTAGATTTACGTTTGTCTAGTGTTAGGGTTAATTTTTTGGTTAGAATAAATTTTAGAGCTAGGGTTTGTGTTAGGGTAAGAGTCTAGTGTTAAGTCTAGGATTACAGTTAGGGATAGATTTAGGGTTATGTTTATGGTTAGATCTAGTGTAAGGGTTAGATTTAGGGTAAGGGTCAAGTTTAGAGTTAGATGTATTATGAAGGTCAGGGTATGGCTTACAGTTTGGTTTAGGTTAAGGTTTAGGTTTAGGGCTTTAATTAATGATAGGGATAGAGTTAGGGTTAGTGTAATGAATAGCTTAAGTTTAGAGTTCAGGTTAGTTTTAGGGTAATGGATAGGTTTAGGGGTTGTGATAGGGTTTTGGTTAAGCCTAGAGTTAGCATTAGCGTTAGGATTATTGTTAGAGTAATAGATAGGAATAGATCTAGGGTTAGGGCTAGAGTTATTGTTAGGATTAGGTCTAGGATTAAGGTAGTGGATAGAATTAGAACTACAGTTAGGGCTAGGGTTAAGGTTAGGATTAGGGCTATGGTTAGGTTAGTGATTGGTATAGGGCTAAGGTTATGTTTAGGGTAAAGGTTAGGCTTTGAGCTAGGGTTAGGTCTAAGGGGAGGGTTATGGTTAGGGTCAGGACTAAGGTTAGTTTAGGGTTATACTTATGTATAGGTTTAGGCCTAAGATTAGGGCTAGGTTTTGTGTTAGTTTAGGCCTAGGGTTAGGGTTATGGGTAGTTAAGAGCTAGGGTTAGAATTTGGTCTAGTTTTAGAGTTATGGTTATGGCTAGGTGTAATGTTAGGATTAGGTTTTGAGTTAGGGTGTACTTTGGAGCTAGGTTTATGTTAGGGTCAGGGTCAGTGTTCAGGTTAGAGTTAGTGTTGGGGTTAGTGCCCAAATTAAGAGTAGGGTTAGGTCTAGAATTAGGGTTAGTGTTTGGGTTATGTTAAGGGTGATTGTTAGGGCTAGGGCAAGGTTGTTGTTCAGGTCTAGGGCTAGAGTTATGGCTAAACTTAGGATTAGGTTTAGGTCTAGGACTAGTGTTAGGTTTAGGTTTAGGTATAGGATTACTGGTAGGGATAATGTTAGGGTTCGGGATTGGGTTACCATCAGGTTTAGACTTATGGTTAGTGTTAGGTTCAGTATAACTTTCACAGTTAGAATTTGAATTTGGGTTATGGTGAGAGCTACAATAAGGGCTAGGGTTAGGACTAATAACAGGGTTAGGGTTTGGGTTATGCTATATGGACTAAGGTTAAGATTAGGGTTAGCATTAGGTTTAGGGTTTGGCTTAAGGTAACAAATAGGATAATATCTAGGGATAGGGCAAGTGTTAGAAATTGGCTTATGGCTAGGGTTAGTGTTAGGATTAAAGCTAGGGTTAGCACTTGGATTAGGACCAGGTTTTGGGTTAGCTTAGGGCTAGTGTTAGGGCTACAGTTAATGTATGAACTAGTGTTATGATTAGGACCAGTTTTTGGGTTACTGTCATGGCTACTTCAAGTGTTAGCGTTAGGGTTAGTGTTAGTGTTAGTGTGATGTTTAGAGCTAGATTTAGTGTTAGGGTCATGGTCAGTGTTCATATTAGTGTTAGGGTTAGGGTTAAACCCAGAATTATCACTAGAGTTAGGTCTAGGGGTAGGGTTAGTGTTTGGGTTAGGTGAAGGTTTATCATTAGGGCTAGGTCTAGGTTTATGTTTAGGTCTAGGGCTAGAGATATGGCTAGATTTAGGATTAGGTTTATGTCTAGGGCTAGTGTTAGGGTTAGTTTTACGTATAGGTTTATTGCTAGTGCTAGTGTTAGGGTTCGGTTTAGGGTTAGGGTGAGGTTTAAACATATAGTTACCATTATTGTAAGAATAAGTGTGAAGGTTAGGGTTAGGGTTTGGGTTATGGTTAGAGCTAGAATGAGGGCTATGTTTAGGACTAGTAATAGGGTTAGATTTTGGGTTAGGCTAAGGATTAGGGTTAGGACTAGGGTTAGCATTAGGTTTAGGGTTGACTTAGGGTAAGGGATAGGGTTAGAGCTAGGTTTAGGGCTATGTTTAGGGTTATGGTTAGGGCTAGGGTCAGGTTTATACCTACGGTTACCATTAGGTTCAGAATAAGTATCAGGTTTGAATTATGGTTACAGCTAGAATGAGGGCTAGGATTAGGACTAGTAATACAATTAGGATTTGGGTTAGGCTGAGGATTCGGGTTAGGTCTATGGTTAGGATTAGGGTTAGGGTTGGCTTAGGGTAAGGGATAGGGTTTAGGGCTATATTTAGGGTAGGGTTAGGGCTAGTGTTAGGATTAGGTTTAGGGTTAAAGCTGGCATTAGGTTTCAGATTAGGGCTAGGTTTTGGTTAGAGTTAGGGCTAGGTTTAGAGTTACGGCCAGTGTTTGCAGTAGAGTCATGATTTGGGAAAGTTATAAGATTGGGGTTAGGACTTGTTCTAATGTTAGGGTTAAGTTTAACGTTAGGCTGATGTTTAGAGCTAGGGTTAGTATTAGGGCCAAAATTAAGGTCAAGGGTAGTTTTAGGATTAGGGTTTGGACTCCAATTAAGGCTAGTGTTAGGGCTAGGTGTATGGTTAGGTTTTGGTTTAGCTTAATCTTTAAAGTTAGGGCTATGGCTCGGTTTTGTTTTAAGGTCAGGGCTAGGTTAGGGCCAGTTTTAAGATTAGTGTTAGGTTTAGGACTAGTGTTAGGTTTAGGTTTAGAGTTAGATTTAGAGTTAGGATAGATCTAGGGCTAAGGATATGGCTAGCATTAGTTCTGGGTTTATAGCTAGGAGTAGGATTATGGTAAAAATAGGGTTAGAGCTAGGTATAGGGCTAGGGCGAGAGTGAGAATTAGTCTTAGGGCTAGGCTTTGGGTTTGGTTAGTTATAGGGCTTAATTAGGGCTATAAATAGGAATAGGTTCATGTTTATGTTTAGGCCTTGTGTTAGTTTTGGGCTTAGGGTTAGGTTTAGTGTAAATGATGAGGTTCTAGCTAGGTTTAGGACTAGGAAGAAGGTTAGAATTAGGGTTAGGGCTAGGATTTCATTAGAGTTATGATTAGGCTAAGTTAAGGGCTAAGATGAGGGTTAGGTTTTGGATTAGTGTTAGGGCAAATGTCAGGTCTAGGCTAATGATTAGGGATAGTTTTAGGGTTAGGTTTATGGCTATGTTTAGTGTAAGGGTTAGATTTAATGTAAGGGTCAAATTGTAAGAGCTAGGGGTATTATTAGGGTTAGGGTCATGTTTAGGGTTTTGTTTAGGTTAGGGTTTAGAGTTAGGGTTAGTTTTGGGGGAAGGGATGGGGTTATAGCAAGGTTCAGAACTAGTGCGAGGGGTAAAATTAGGGATAGGGCTAGAGTTCGGGTTCGGGTTAGGATCAAGGCTAGGTTTAGGGCTAAGATGAGGGCTAGAGTTTGTGTTAGGATTATGGCAAGAATTAGGGCTAGGACTAATATTAGGTCTAGGGTTATGGTTAGGGATAGTTTTGGGGTAAGATTTATGGCTAGGTCTAGTTTCAGAGTTAGGTTTAGGGTGAGGTTCAAGTTGAGAGCTAGCGGTATTATAATAGTCAGAGTCAGTTTTGGGGTTTGGGTTAGGTTGAGGTTTAGGGTTATGGCTCAAATTAGCATTAGGTTTGAGTAAGGGTCGGGTAATGGATGAGGTTAGGTTTAGGCTTCAGGTTTGGTTTAGGGCTCAGATTAGATTTAGGGTAATGGATAGGATTATGGTAAGGCCTAGGGTTAGCATTAGGTTTATGGTTATCATTAGGGTAATGGAAGGGTTTAGAGCTAGGGTTAGAGGTAGTGTTATGTTTAGGATTTGGGCTAGAGTTAGGGTTAGGGTTTGGCTTATCATTTTCTTAAGGTTAGGTTAAGGGTAAGGGTCAGGGATTGAGTAAGTGTTAGGGCTAGGTTGAGGCTTCAGGGATCGGGTTATGGTTAGGGTTAGTGTTAGGGCTAGGTTTAGCATTAGGTTTAGGGTTATGGTTAGGGCAATGGTTAGAGTTAAAGCTATAGTTTGGGCTATGGTTACAGTTAGGATTAGGGCTAGGATTGGGGTTAGGTTTTGGGCTAGGGTTATGTTTAGGGTAAGGGCTAGGGTTTGAGCTAGTGTTAGTATTAGGGCTAGGTCGAGGATTAGGTTCAGTCTTAGGTCTAGGGACAGAATTATACTAGGTTTAGGGTTAGGGTTAAGGTTAGGTCTAGGGTTATCATTAGGGTTAGGATAAGGGTTAGGGTAATGGATATGGTTAGATGTAGGGTTAGGTTTAGGTTTAGGATTAGATTTAGTTTTAGTGTTAATGTTAAAGCTATGGTTATGTTTAGGTTTATGATAC
>NW_026006404.1:168908-174458 GCF_001458135.2 Marmota marmota marmota
AAGTGTAGGGCCAGGGTTATGGTTAGGATTAAAACTAGGGTTAGGCCTTGGATTAGGGTAGGTTTTGTGTTAGGTTTAGGGCTATGGCTAACTTAAGAACTGGCATACGATTAGGGATAGTTTTTGGTTTATGTTTAGGTTGAGGTCTAGTGTTAGGATTAGGTTTAGGGACAGGGTAATGTATAGAGCTAGGATTAGTGTTAAGTTCAGAATCAGGGTTAGTATTAGTTCTACGGTTAGAGTTAGGACTTGAATTAGGTCTAGGTTTAGGGCTAGGTGTAGGGTTAGGGTTTGGTTTAGGTTAAGGTTTAGGCTCAGTGCTTTGGTTTGGTTTGTCTTGAGGGCTAGATCTACGGTTAGAGCTAATTTCAAGTTAGCATTAGGGTTAGAGCTAGTGTTAATGTGTGGTTTTGGCTTACAGTTAGGGTTATATTTAGAGTTAGGGTTAGATTTAAGTTTAGGGCTACAGCACAATTAGGGATAGGGATTGAGTTATCATAAGTGATAGGGTTAAACTAGGGATAGGGATAGGGTGAGAGTTAGAGTTAGTGTTAGTGTTAGGATTAGATTTATGGTTAGAATTAGGGCTTAATTAGGGCTAGAATTAGAGCTATGGTTAGTATTATGGCTGAGGCTAGTTTTATGGCTAGGGTTATGGTTATGGTTATGGTTAGGTAAGATGTTATAGATAGCTTTAGAACTAGGGTGAGGGTTAAAATTAGGGTTAGGTTTATGGTTAGGGTTAGGTTTTGGATTAAGGCTAAGATTAGGGCTAGAATTAGAGATAGAGTTTGTTTTAGGATTAGGGCTTCATTAGGGATAGGGCTAATGTCAGGTCTAGTGTTATGGTCAGAGATAATTTTAGGGTTAATATTATTAGGGTTAGGATTAGGTTTATGTATATGGTTAGGTTTAGGGTTCAGGTTAGTTTAGGGTAATGTATATGTTTAGGGTTAGGAATAGGTTTAGGGTTATCCTAGGGTTAGCATTAGGTTTAGGATTAGGATTAGGGTAATTGATAGGGTTACATCTGGGGTTAGGGCTAGGTTTATGGTTAGGATAAAGGCTAAGTTTAGGGTTAGGTTTTGGGTTATGTCAAGGGTTAGGGTTAGGGTTAGGTTTAGGGTAAGCTTTTGGGCTAGAATTAGGGTTATGGTTAGGGTTAAAGGTAGTGTTAGGGCTCCGATTAGAGATAGGTTTTGGGTTAGGTTAGGGCTAGGTTTAGGGCTACAGCCATTATAAGAACTAGGGTTATAATTAGAACTAGTTTTAGGGTTAGGGTTAGGGCTAGGTCTAGGGTTAGGTTTAGGTTTGGTTTTGAGTGATGTTTAGAGATAGGGTTAGTGTTAGGGTCAGAGTCAGGGTCAGGGTTTGTTTTAGGGTTAGGTATAGGACTCAAATTAGGGCTAGGTCTAGTTGTAGGCTTAGGTTTGGGGTTTTATATTGAAGGTTAGGGTTAGGGCTAATGTATAGTCCAGTGATAGGATTATGGTAAGGGATAGGTTTAGAACTAGAAATAGGACTAATGCGAGAGTTAGAGGTAATCTTACGGCTAGGGTTAGGTTAGGTTTAGGGCTAAACAGGCTAGCATTAGATCTAGCGTTTGTATTAGGGTTAGGCCTAATTTTAGGCTTAGGTTTAGGTTTAGGGATAGGGTTAGGTTTAGGGGAAGTCATGAGGATAGAGCTAGTTTTAGGGCTATGTCAGAGGTTAGAATTCCTTTAGGGCTAGTGTTATGGTTTTGTTTAGTAATAAGGCTAGTTTTAGGGCTAGGATGAGGGCTAGGGTTTGTTTTATGGTTATCACAAGAATTAGGGCTAGGGCTAGTGTCAGGTAAAGGCTTACGTTAGGGATACATTGAGGGTTAGATTTATGGTTAGGTCTAGTGTAAGGATTCAGTTTAGGGTAAGGGCCAGGTTTAGAGCTTGGGGTATTTAGGTATTTAGGGTAATATGTAAGCTTAGAGCTAGGGTTAGGGATAGCATTAATGTTAGGATTAGGGATAGGATTAAGTTTAGGTTTAGGCCATGGGTTAGTTTTAGGTTTCGGTTAAGTTCATGGGTTAGGGATTGAGCTAGTGTTTGGACTAGGATGAGGATTAGGGTTAGAGTCAGTGTGAGGGTTAGGGCTAGGGTTAGCATTAGGGTTAGGGTTAGGGTAATCGATAGAGTTATTAGAGGTAGGTTTTGGCCTATGATGATGGCTAGTTTCAGGGTTAGTGATATGGCTAGGTCTAGTGTTAGGGTTATGTTTTTTGTTAGGATAAGTTTTAGAGCTAGTGTTTGTGTTAGGGTAAGGGTCAGTGTTTGGTATAGGGTTAAGTTTATTGTTAGGGCCAGCGTTAGTTCTACCGTTTGGTCTAGGGTTAGGGTTAGTGTTTGGGTTAGGTTAAGGGTTATTATTAGGGCTAGGAGTTTCTGTTTAGGGCTAGTCGCCGAGTTATCAATAGATAAAGGATTCAGTGTAGGTCTAGGTCTAGTGTTAGGGTAAGGTTTAGTTATAGGGTTACAGGTAGTGCCAATATTAGGGGTCAGTTTAGGGTTAGGGTCAGGTTTAGACCTATGGTTAGTGTTAGGGTCAAAATAATGGTCAGGGTTAGGGTTAGGGTTTGGGATAGAGGTAGAGCTAGGTTGAGGTTTAGGGTTAGGACTAGTAATAGATTTAGGTTTGGGGTTAGGCTAAGAATTATGTTTAGGACTAGGGTAGATTTGGGGTTAGAGTTTGCCTTAGGGTAAGGGATAGGGTTAGCGCTACCATTAGGGCTAAGGTTAGGGTTAGGATTAGAGCTAGGGTTAGGTTTAGGTTTAGGGTTAGGGTTAAAGATAGTGTTAGAGCTTGGATTAGGGCTAGGCTAGGTTTTGTGTTAGCTTTAGGGCTATGGCTAATGTAAGAACTAGGGTTGCAATTAGGGCTAGTTTTAGATTTAGTGTTTCGTCTAGGTTTAGTGTTTGGTTAGGTTTAGGGTTAGGGTTATGTTTAGGGTAATGGATAGGTTAGGGTTAGTGAATGTGTTAGGGTTAGGCCTAGGGTTAGCATTAGGGTTAGGATTAGGGTTAGGGTTAGGGTTAGGGTAATGGATTGAGTTAGAGCTAGGTTTAAGCCTAGGGTTATGGTTAGTGTTAGGGTTAGGGTTAGTGTTAGGGTTAGTGTTAGGTTTAGGGTTATTGCAAGGATTAAAGTTAGGGTTAGTTTTAGGGTAAGGGTTAGGACTTGATTGAGGCTTAGAGTTAGGTTTGAAGCTAGTTTGGGGCTCACATTAGGGCTAGATTTTGTGTTACATTAGAGCTAGTGTTAGGAATACAGCTAATGTAAGATCTTGGTTTATGATTAAGGCTAATTTTAGAGTTACGGTTAGGGCTAAGTCTAGTTTTATGGTTAGGTTTAAGTTCAGGGTGATGTTTTGAGCTAGGCTTAGTGTTAGGTTCAGAGTCAGGGTCAGGGTTAGTTTTAGTGTTGGGGATAGGAATCAAATTAGGGGTAGGCTTAGGGCTAGATGTAGGGTTAGGATTTGGTTTTGGTTAAGGCTTAGGGTTAGTTCTATGGCTCGTTATGTTTTAGGGCTAAGGTAAAGGTAAGGGTAGTTTTACGATTAATGTTAGTGTTATTTCTAGTGATATGGTGAGTATAGGCTTAGGGGTACATTTAGAGTTATGGTTAATTTTAGGTTTAGGGCTATGGCTTGTGTTAAGGCTAAGGTTAGGTCTAGTGTTTGTGTAATGGTAAGGGATAGGGTTAGATCTAGGAATAAAGCTAGGATGATAGTTAGAGTTAGTCTTAGGGCTAGGGTTAGTGTTAAGTTTAGGGCTAAATTAGGGCTAGGAATGTGTCTAGGATTGGTGTAAGAGTCAGGCCTAGGGTTAGGGCTATGTTTAAGATTAGTTTTAGGGTTAGGTTTAGGGGAACGGATGGTGTTATAGCTAAGTTTAGGACTAGGGCAATGAGTAGAATTACATTTAGGTCTATGGTTAGGTTTGTGTTAGAATTAAGGCTAGATTTGGTGTTAGGATGAGGGCTAGGGTTTGTGTTAGGGTTAGGGCAAGTTTTAGGGATAAGGATAATGCCAGGTTTAGGGTTACAGCTAGGGATAGTTATAGGGTTAGGTTCACGGCTCTGTCTAATTTTAGGTTTTGGGTAAGGCCCTTGTTAAAGGTAAGGTGTATTTTTAAGGTTACGTGTTTGTGTTAGTTTAATTATTAGGGATAAGGCTCAAATTAGCATTAGGTTTAGAATTAAGGTTAGGTTTATGGATAGGTTTGGGTTTAGGATTCAGGTTAACATTAGGGTAATTGTTGGGATTAGGGTTAGTGATAGGGTTAGGGTTAGTCCTAGGGTTAGCATTTGCGTTAAGGATATTGTTAGGGTAATTAATAGCATTAGAGCTAGGGTTAGTGCTAGGGATTAGAAGAGGATTAGGGCTAGCAAGGGTTAGGGCTAGGGCTAAGGTGAGGGTTTGGGTTAGGTTTAGGGTACGGGTAAGGTTTTGAGCTAGGGTTAGTGCTAGGGAGAGTGTTAGTTTTAGGATTATATCTAGGGTTAGATTTAGGGTTAAGGTTAAGTTTAGTGTTAGAGTTAGGGCTAATGTTATCTTTAGAGTTAGGTTAATGGACAGGGTTTGATGTCGGGTTAGGGTGAGTGGTAGCTTTAGGTTTAGGGTTAGTGTTTAGTTAGGGCTAAGGTTATCATTTGAGTTAGGGTAATGGATAGGGTTAGATGTCAGGTTAGGGTAAGGGGTAGTTTTAGGTTTAGGGTTAGTGTTAGGGTTTGGACTAGGGTTAGTGTTAGAGTAAGGGTTAGGGTTTTATCTAGGGTTAAGGCTAGGATAAGGGTTAGGTTTAGGGTTAGCTCTAGGATTAGGTTTACAATTAGGATTAGAGCTAGGGTTACCACTAAGATTAAGGTTTGGTTTAGGGTAATGGATAATTTTGAGATAGTATTAGGGCTAGTGTTAACATTATAATTAGGGCTAGGATTAGCATTAGGTTTAGGAATAGGGCTAGGGTTATGTTTAGCGTTCAGTTTGGGGTTTTACCTAGGGTTAGGCCTAAGGCTAGGGTTAGGGTTAGCGTGAGGGTTAGGCGTAAGGTAAGGGATAAGGTTAGGTTAGAGTTAGGTTTATGCTTTGGGCTAGATTTAGGCGTAGGATAAGGGCTAGGTTTTGTGTTAGGTTTAGAGCTAGTTTTAGTTCTATGGTAATGTAATGGTTATGTTTACAGTTATGGCTAGGTCTAGTGTTAGGTTTAGGTTTCGGTTAGGGTCAGTTTTATATCTAGGGTAAGTGTTAGTGTCAGAGTCTGTTTTTGGATTAGGGTTAGGGTTAGGGCTAGAGACAGAATTAGGATTGGTTAGGTCTAGAGGTAAGGTTAGTGTTTGGCTTAGGTTAAGGGTTATCATTAGAGCTAGGGTTATTTTTTTGTTTAGGTCTTGATTAAAGATATGCCTAGATTTAGGATTAGGTTTAATCTAGGGCTAGTGTTAGGGTTAGGTTTAGATATAGGGTTATGGATAGGGCTAGTGTTAGGGTTTGGTTTAGGTTCAGGATCAGAATAAGGG
>NW_026006404.1:179563-183844 GCF_001458135.2 Marmota marmota marmota
GTTAGGTTTATGGTTAGCATTAGTGTTAAAGCTAGGGCAGAGCTTGGGTTAGGGCTAGGTTTTGCAATAGATTAGGGCTATGGCAAATGTAAGAACTTTGCTATGATAGGGCTAGTTTTAGGGTTAATGTTAGATCTAAGTATAGTTTTAGGGTTAGCTTTAGGTTTAGGGTGATGTTTAGAGCTAGGATTAATGTTGGTGTCAGGGTCAGTGTTCAGTTTAGGGTTATGGTTAATGTGAACACCAGTATTAGGACCAGGATTAAGATTAGGGGATAGGTTTGGTTTATAGTTAGGGCTAGAATGAGGACTAGGGTTTGGGTTTGGGTTAAAAATTTGGATTAGGATTACGATTACGATTAGCATTAGGTTTAGAGTTTGGCATAGGGTAAGGGATAGGGTTAGAGCTAGGATTAGGGCTAGGGTTGTTGTTAAAACTATCTTTTTTGCTCAGATTAGGGCTATTTTTGTGTTAGCATTAAGGCTAGGGTTAGAGCAATGACTTATGTAAGAACTATGGTTTTTAGGGTTAGTTTCAGGGTAATGGTTAGGGGTTAAACGTCTAGTGTTAGGATTAGGTTTACAATTAGGGTGAAATTTAGAGCTGTGTTAGCGTTAGGTTAATAGTCAGGGTCAGGTTTACCTTTAGGTTTAGGGTTAGGACTTGAATCAAGGCTAGGGTTACTGTAAGGGTTTGTTTTAGGGTTAGGGTGGTGTTTAGAGCTAGGGTGAGTGTTAGGATATGAGTCAGAGTTAGGGTTAGTATCAAGGTTAAGATTAGGACTCGAATTAGGGCTAGGTTTAGATCTAGGTGTAGTGTTAAGGTTTGGTTTAAGTTAAGATTTAGGGTTAGGGCTATTGCTCAGGTTTGTTTTACTGCAAGGGTTAGAGTTAGTACTGTTTTTATGATTAGCATTAGAGCTAGGGCTAGGGTTAATGTTAGGCTTAGGCTTAGGGTTAGGGTTAGATTTAGAATTAGGTTTAGATCTAGGGATAGGACTGGGAATAAAGATTAGGCAATGGTTATTGCTAGGTTTAGGGCTAGGGTTAGGGCTAGGGTTAGGATTACGGTAATGGATAGGTTTAGAAGTAGAGATAGGGCTAGTGTGAGAGTTAGAGTAGGTCTTAGGGCTAGTGTTAGGGTTACGGTTAGGAATAGGGTTAAATTAGGGCTAGAATTAGGGCTAGTGTTAGTGTTCACCTTAGGCCTAGTGTTAGGGTTAGGGATATGGTTAAGTTTAGGGTAAGGAATGGCATTATAGCTAGGTTTTGAGATAGGGTGAGGGTTAGAATTAGGGTTAGGGCTATGATTAGGGTAGGGTTATGATTAAGGCTAGGTTTGGGGCTAGGATGATGGCTATGGTTTATTTTAGTGTTAAGGCTAGGATTAGGTTTGGGGCTAATATCAGTTCTAGGGTTATGTTTAAAGATAGTTTTAGGGTTAGGTTTATGGCTACATGTAATGTAAGGGTTAGGTTTAGGGTTAAGGTCAGGTTTAGAGCTAGGTGTATTATTAAAGTCAAGTTCTGGTTTAGAAATTTGGGATAGGTTAAGGTTTAAATTTATGGCTCGAATTATCTTTATAGTTCCTGTTACTGTAATTATTGGGTGAGGTTTAGTGTTTTGGTGTGGTTTAGAATAATGCATAGGTTTAGGATTAGGGATAGGGTTAAGTTAGGCTTAGGGTTATAGTTAAGGCAATGGATAGGGTTAGAGATAGGGTTAGGGCTAGGGTTATGATTTTGATTAGGGCTAGATTTAGGATTAGGTTTAGGGTTAAAACTCGGGTTAGGGCTTGGATTTGGGCTTGGTTTGGGGTTAATATTGTGCTAGGTTTAGGGGTAAGGCTAATGTAAGTACCAGGGTTACAATTAGGGTTAAATTTAGGGTTAGGGTTAGTGGTAGGTCTAGTGTTAAGTTTAGGTTAGGGTTAGGGTGATGTTTAGACTAGGGTTAGTATTATGGTAATAGAGTCAGTGTTAGTTCTAGTTTTCAGCCTAAATCTAGAATTACAGCTAAGGTCAGGTTTAGGGTTAATGTTTATTTTAGGTTAAGGGTTAGGGTTATGGCTATGGCTCGTTTTTTTTTTTTTTTTTCTGGCTAGTGTTAGATTTAGAGTTAGTGTTAGGCTTAGGGTTAGGTTTTGATTTAGAGTTAAAATTAGATCTAGGTTAAGGCTAGAGATAATGTTAGGGCTAGGGTTAGGGCTAGGTATAGGGACAGGATTAGGTTTCCAGTAAGGGATAGGGTTCGAACTAGAGATGGTGCTAGGGTTGGAGTTAGATTTAGTCTTAGGGCTAGGGTTAGGGCTAGGGTTAGTAATAGGACTAAATTAGGGATAAGATTAGGGCTAGGGTTAATATTTGGTTTAGGCCTAAAGTTAGGTTTAGAGTGAGAATTAAGGCTATGTTTAGGGCTAGGATAAGAGCTGGGGTTTGTGTTAGGTTTAGGACTAGATTAGGGCTATGGCTAATGTTAGGTCTAAGGTTTCGGTTGGGGATAATTTTAGGATCAGGGTTATGGCTAGGTCTAGTGTAAGTGTTAGGTTTAATGTAAATTCAGCCTTAGAGCTAGGAGACTTATTAGGGTCAGGATCATTGTTAGAGTTTGCTTGAGGTAAGGGTTAATGGTTAGGGCTTGAGTTAGCAATAGGTTGTGGGTTAGGTACTCATAGGGTTTTGTTTAGAGTTTACATTAGGTTTAGGGTTATTGATAGGGTTAGGGTTAGTGATAGGGTTAAGATTAGGCCTAGGGTTCGCATTAGGGTAAGGGTTATGGTTAGTATAATGGATGGAATTAGAGCTAAGTTTAGGGCTAAGTTTATGGTTAGGAATAGGTCTTGAATTAGGGTTAGGATTAGGGTTAAAATTAGGTTTAGGCTTAGGTTTATGTTTACCAAAAGGGTTAGGTTTTGAGCTACGATTAGGTTTGGGTGGGTGTTAGGTTTAGGGTTACTTCTAGGGATAAGATTATAGTAATCATAAGGTTAGAGTTAGGATTAGGGCTAGTGATATCATTAGGGATAGGGTTAGTTTTAGGGTAATGTATACGATTATATGTAGATTTAGTGCTATGTTTAAGGTTAGATTGAGGTTTAGGCTTAGAGTTAGGGCAATGGTTATGTTTAGGTTTATACTAAGGGTTAGGATTTGAGCTAGGATTAGGTCTATGGCAAGTGTGAGATTTAAGGTTAGGTCTATGGTTAGTTTTCCAGTTAAGTTTAGGTTTAACTTTAAGCCTAGAATTATCAATAAGATTAGGTTTAGGTTTAGAGTAATTGGTAGGTTTAGAGCCAGGTTTAAGGCTACGGTTAAGGTTAGGATTAGGGCTAGTTTTAGGTTTAGATTGAGGGATAGGTGTAAGTTTATGTTTAGAATAATGTTTAGGCTTTGAGCTAGGATTAGGACTAAGGCGAGAGTTAGCTTAGGGTTGGGGCTAGGGTTAGGGTTAGGGTTATGCTCTAGGCTTGATTTAGGCTTAGGATTAGCTGTAGGTTTTGTGTTAGGTTTAGGCCTAGGGTTAGGGCTATGGGTAATGTAAGAGCTAGGGTTATGTTGATGGCTCGTTGTAGGGTTAGGGTTAGGGTTATGGCTAGGTCTAGTGTTAGGTTTAGATTTTTGGGTAGGGTCAGATTTAGAGACAGGTTTATTCAAAAGGCAGGGTCGGTGTTTGGGTTAGAGTTAGTGTTAGGGTTACAGCCAGAATTAGGACTATGTTTATGTCTAGGGTTAGGTTTGTGTTTGAGTTAGGTTAAGGATTATTGTTAGGGCTAGCGATAGGTATATGTTTAGGTCTAGGGCTAGTGTTAAGGCTAGATTTAGGATTTGGTTTAGGTCTAGGGCTAGTGTTAGTGTTTGGTCTAGGGTTAGAGTCAGTTTTAGACCTAGGGTTAGTGGTAGGGTCAGAATAAGGTTCAGGGTTATCATTAGGGTTTGAAATAGGGTTAGAGCTAGAATGGGGGATAGGGATAGAACTATTAATAGGGTTAGGGTTTTGTTTAGCCTAAGAATTAGAGATAGGTCTAGGGTTACCTTTAGAGTTAGGGTTTTTCTTAGGTTAAGGGATAGCCTTAGAGGTAGGGTTAATGCTAGAGTTAGGGTTAGGGTTAGGGTTAAATATAAATTTTGAGCTCGGATTAGGGCTAGTTTTTGTGTTAGGATTAGGGCAAGATTGGCTAATGCAAGAGCCAGGGTTACAATTAGGGTTAGTTTTAGGGTTAGAGTTAGGGGTAGGTCTAGTGTTATGCTTAGGTTTAAGGTTAGGGTAATATTTAGAACTAGGG
>NW_026006404.1:185564-235678 GCF_001458135.2 Marmota marmota marmota
GTCAGGGTTAGGGCTAGTTTTACGAGTAGCCTTAGGGTTAGGGCTAGTGTTCATGTTACGTTTAGGCTAAGGGTTATTGTTAGATTTAGAGTTGGGGATAGATGTAGGGTTATGTCCAGGAATAAGAACAGGGCAAGGTTTATGGGTAGGGTTAGGTCTAGGTTTAGGGTTACGGTAATGGATAGGGTTAGAACTAGGGAAAGGTCAAGTGTGAAAGTTAGAGTTAGTCTTAGGGCTAAGGTTAGGGTTAAGGATAGGGTTAAATTAGGGATAGAATTAGGTCTAGGGTTATTGTTCAATTTAGGGCTAGCATTAGGTTTAGGGTTAGGGTTAAGTTTAGGGTAAGGATTGGCATTATACCTAAGTTTTGAGGTTGGGTGAGTGTTAGAATTAGGGTTAGGCCTATGGATAGGGTTAGGGTTATGACTAAGGCTGGTTTTAGGGCTAAGATGAGGACTAGGGTTTGTTTTAGTGTTGGGCTAGGATTAGGGCTAGAACTAATCTAGAACTAGATCTAGGGTTATGGTAAAAGAGAATTAGAACTAGTGTTAGGATTAGAGTTAGTTTCCTTCAAATTTATGAATATTGAGCAGGATTTAACTTTTTTCTATTCTTTGTATGCTCCCCAAGTTTGGGCCTTCTAGATAAAAGGGTTGTCTCTTGGGAGTGGATTTAATTTTCATCTTTCACCTCATTTTGCCCTATAGGGGTGAATGGAAATGGAGCTGGACTCAAAGAGGGTTTGTGTTAGCTGCTGGAAACTTCACACACTCAGCCAGTTCTAAGGGCACATTCTCTCTCTCTCTCTTTTTTTTTTCTTTTGGGAGTAGTCCAAAGCAGAATTAGAAAGAAACTGTGAGCACGTTAGGAGCAAGCTTCAATTTCTTTGCATGGATTACTTTGATATTTTACAGGATTCATCCTTTTCCTAGTCTCAGTAGGATTCCCAAGTTTGAGTTTTTAAGGTTTGCCAGTTCACTGTCAGGAACAGTTTAAATTTTTAGTTTTCACTTTAGTATGGCCTATAGACATGAATGAAAATGGAGCTGGAAATAAAACAGAGTTAGTACTAGCTGCTTGAAACTTCACATACTCAATCAGCTCACTGTGGGCACTCTCTGGTTGTTCCTTGTGCAAGTACCTTAAACTGAAGCATGAAAAAGTAATTTATCCACGAGAACATTAGGAGAAAACAGGGAAATATACATGTACTGAAATACCTCCCCCAATTATTTGGTCAGATTTCTTTGATACTGCACAGGATTCATCTGTTAGCTTGCCCCACTGGGCTCCTTCTCTTGGGGACTACTATGATCAATGGTTTTCTAAACAGTTTAGGTTAGATTTTGTATTAGTTTAGGGCTAGAGTTACAGCTAATATCTTGTTGGATTTACTTTTATTCAAATTTCTTTGATACTGGGCAGGATTCAACTTTTACCTAGCCTTACTTTATTCTTTAGGTTTGGAACTCTTAGGTCAAGGGTTTGCTCTCCTGAACAGTTTGTATTTTAAGTTTTCATTTCATTTTGACCTATGCTTGTAAATGGAAATGGAGCTGGAAATCCAACAGATTTGGTGCTAGCTACTTCAAACCTCACACACTCAATCAGTTTTCTATGGACATTCTCTGGTTTATTCCTTGTAAAAGCCCTAACCTGAGCATTGAAAGCAACTTTATCTGAGAGCACATTAGGATAAAGCAGGTAAATATGCATGTACTGAACTACCGCTCCAATTATTTGGTCAGACTTCTTTGATATTGTGAAAGATTCATCTTTTCGCTTACCCAATCTGGCTCCCCAAATGTGGGACTACTAGGTTTTTAGGTTTCACTTCATTAGGGCCTATAGTTGTGAATGCAATGGAGCTGGAAATCAAACAGTGTTGGTGCTAGCTGCATGAAACTTCACAGACTCACTCAACTCTCTGTGGGCACTTTTTGGATTTTCTTTGTGAAAGTACCTTAAGCTGAAGCATGAAAAACAATTTATCCATGAGAACTTTAAGAAAAAAAAAACAGGGAAATATGAATGTAGTAAAATACCTCCCCGAATTTTTCATCAAATTTTTTTGATACTGCAGAAGATTCATCTGTTAAGTTGTGCCTCTGGGCTCCCCAAGTTTGGGACTTCTATGATCATAGGTACTCTAAACAGGTTAGAATAAGGTTAGGGTTGGGTTAGATATAGTGTTAGAGTTAGGATTTTTGTTCAAATTCATTTGATACTTGGCATAATTCATCTTTTACCTAGCCTTACTATTTTCCCCAGATTTGGGCCTAATCCCTTCAATGGTTTGCTATCAGGAACAGTTTGTATTTTAAGGTTTCCTTCATTTTGACCTATATGGGTAAATAGAAACGGAACTTGAAATCAAACAGGGTTGGTGCTCCCTGCTTAAACCTCCACACACTCAATAAGTTCTATGTGGGCACTCTGGTTCCCTCATGTGAAAATTTCCAAAAGCTGAAGCATGCAAAAACACCCCTAACCCTAACAAAGACCCTAGCACTAAGACTAAACATAATCCTAGCCCTAAACCTAACACTTACACTAACCCAAAAACTTACACGAAAGCATACCCTAACCCTATCCCTAAATCTAACCCTAATTCTAGACTTAATCCAAACCATAACCTAGCCCCAACCCTAGCTCCAAACCTATCCATTACATTAAACATAACCCTAACCCTAATGGTAACACTAACCCGATTGCTATACCTAACTCATCCGTTACCCTAATACTTAACTGAAACCTAAACTAAACCCTATCCATTACCCTAATCTAAACCTAATCCTAATGCTAATTCGAGCCTTAACCCTAAACCTTTAGCTAAACCAAATGCTAACCCTGACCCTGACCCTGACCCAAATAATAACCCTAGCCCTAAAGCTGACCTTTAACATAACCCTAACTCTTACACTACACCTAGCAATAACCTAACCCTAAAAATATTTTTTACATTAACCCCAGACCTGATATTAGCCTTAGACGTGGCCCTAGCCATAAATCTAAAAGAAACACTGGCCCTTAACCTAGCCCTAAAACTAGCCTTAATCCTAAAGTGAAACATAACCCTAGGCCTAATCCTTATTCTAACACTCACCCTATCCCTAAAGCTAGATGTAACCCCACCCATTCCTCGAAACTTAGCCTTAACACCAGTGCTAACCCTAACTCTAGCCCAACCCCTTAGTCTAACCATAACACTAACCCTAGCCTTAATACTAGCCCTAATATAGCCCTAACCCTAACACAAACACTAGACCTAAACCTAAACCCTAATTTAGCTCAAACCCTAACCCTAAATCTAGCCCTAATTTAGCCCTAACTCTAACACTAACCCTAGCCCTAATCCTAGCCCTAATTTAGCCCTAACACTAGCCACAATCATAGCCCTAATTTAGCACTAACACTAATCCTAATCCTAAAACTACTACTATAGCTAAATCTAATTCTCGCCCTATCTGTATCCCTAGTTCTAAATATATTCATTACCATACCCCTATCCCTCACCCTAACCCTAGCCCTAGCCCTAGCCCCAGCCCTAGCCCTAGCCCTAACCCTAGATCTAATCCTAAATCAAAATCAAACCCTAAACCTAAGCCTAAACCTTAACCTAACACTAGTCCTAACCCTGATGCTAATCCATCTTCTAGCCATAAATGTAGCCATAGCCCTAAAACAAAACCAACCTATATACCAAACCCTAACCATACAACTAGTACTAACTTTAGCCCTGATTTGAGTTCTGCCACTAACCCTAAAACTAACCCTGACTCTGACACTAACCCTAACATAACCCTTGCTCTAAATATCACCCTAACCCTAAACCTAATGGTAATACTAGACCTAACCCTAACCCTAACCCCAAATCTAGCACTAATTGCAACACTAGTTCATGCATTACCATAGCCCTAATCCTAGACCTAACCAAACCCAAAACCAAGCCCTAATTCGAGCCTTAAACCTAGGTTTAACCTAAACCTAAACCTAACCCTAAACCAGAACATAGCCCTAAACTTTACCCTAACACTAGCCAGAATACTAACTATTACCCTAGCCCTGTCACTAGCTCTCACCTTATCCATTACCCTAACCATAACCATAACTCTAATGCTAACACTAGGCCTAACCCTAAACTTATCCCTAACCCTAACCTATTTCATTAACCTAAACCAAACCTAAACCCTAAACCTAACCCCATCATTACCGTAACTCTAATGCTAAAGCTTATTCAAGCCGTAACCCTAAACCTTAACCCATCACAAATTCTCACTCTGCCCCTTCCCATGATAATATACGAAGCTCTAATCCTGAACCTACCTCTAAACCTAACCCTTATACTAGACCTAGCCATAAACCTAACACTAAAACTATCCCTAGCCATAATCCTAGACCTGATATTTGCCTTAGCCATAATTCTAGAACTAAAATTAACACAAAACAAACCCATAACCCTAATCTGAACCCTAGCCATAATCCTATCCATAATCCTAGACCTAAATTTAGCAATAACCCTATCAATTACCCTAAACATAACCCTAATTATAATGCTAACCTTAGAAATAAATCTAACACTATCCCTAACCATAAGCCTATCCATTATGCTAAATCTTACCTGAACCCTAAACCAAACCCCATCATTACCCTAACCCAAACCCTAATGCTAATTCGAGCCCTAACCTAAACAAAACCCTAAACCTGCCCCTGACCCTAATTATACCCTTAGCTCTAAATTGGACCCCTACCCAATACCTAAAACTTACACTAAACATAGCCATAAACCTAACACTCAAACTATCTTTAACCATAACCCTAGACCTGACATTCACCCTAACACTAATCCTAGCCCTAACCCTAACACAAACCTTAGTCCTCATCCTATCCTTAATCATAACTCTAATGAACCCCTAGCCCTAACCCTAATTCTAACATTCACCCTAGCCCTATCTCTAGCTCTAACCCCATTGTTTACATGAAACCTAACCCTAAGCCTAAAACTAACCTTAGGCCTAAACATAACCATAAACACAGCCCTATTACTAGCCCTAATTAAGCCCTATACCTAACCAAACACTAAGTTTGCCATAAGACTAACTCTCATTCTCACCCTAGCCCTATTCCTACTTCTAACCCTATCCCTTACCATAACCCTAATCTTAGCCATAAACCAAGACCTAACAGTAGCCATATACTTAGCCCTACACCTAACCCTAAATTTAATCTTAAATCAAAATCTAACTTTAACCCTAAGCCTAAACCTAAACCTAACACCAGACCTAAACCTAATGCTAAGCCTAAAACTAGCCTTATCAATAGCCCTAGCCCTAAAACAAAACTGAGCCATAGCCCTAATTTTAAAACTTAACCTAAACCAAAACGTAACCCCACACCTAGCCCTAACCCTAGCCCTAATTCGAGTCCAAACCCGAACACTAAATCTACACTGACCTTGAATTTGACCCTAACACTAACCCTAGCTCTAAAAGTTATACCTAAACCTAACACTAGACCTACTCCTAACCCTAATCCTATAACTAGCCAAAATCCTAAACCTAGACAATATATTGGCCATAAATCTAAAACTAGCCCTCACTCTAACCAAAACCTAGCCATAATGCAAGACCTAACCCTAGCTTTAACCCTAAACCTAAACCGAACGCTAGCCCTAACCCGAACCCTAACCCTAAACATAGCCCTAATCCTAGCTATAATCCTATCCCTTACCCTAAGCTAACCCTAAACCTAATGCTAACCCTAGGCCTTAACCTAATCTTTAGCCTAACCCAAACACTAACCCTATTACAAGTCCTAACCCTAGCCCTCATTTTAGCTCTAACCATAACTCTAACCCTAAACCTAACCCTGACACTTATTCTGACACTAACAGTAACCGAATGTCTAAACCTGACCCTAACCATAAACCAAACCCTAACACTAGCACTAGCAATAAACCTATACCTAATGCTAACCCTAACACTAGCCCTAGACCTAAATCTAATCCTAACTCTAGCCATATCTCTAATTCTAGACCTAAACAAAAACCTAGACCTAGACCTAATGATAAACCTTAACCTAACACAAACACTAACCTACCCCTAGACCTAATTCTAGTGATAATTCTAGGTTTAACCCTAACCCTAACTATAACCTGAACACTGACCCTGACCCTAACACTATCCCTAGCTCTAAACATCAAGAAAACAGTAGTCCTAACCCCAAAACTTGATCTAGCAGTAACACTTACCCAAAAAGGTAGCCTTAATCATAACCCTAGTTTATACATTAGTTGTAAGCCAAACACTAGCCCCAACCTAACCCAAAACCTGGCCTTAAGCCGAGCACTAACCCCATTGTTTAACCCTAACCCTAAAACTAGCCCAATCCATACCCTAACCCTAGATCTAACCCTGGATTTTACCCTATCCATTATCTTAAGCTAAACCCTAAACCTAATGCTAACCCTAGTCCTAATTCTTAGCCTAAGCCAACCCCTAAACCTGTTAGTAGGCCTAATCCTAGCCTTTGTTCCAGCTCTAACCCTAAATGAAACCCAAACCCTAACCCTGACACTTATTCTGACCCTAATAATAAAGGTAGGCATAAACCTGACCCTAACCCGAACCCGAAACCTAACATTAGCCCTACCGGTAATCATAAACTTAAACCTAAACCTAACACTAGCCCTAGACTTTAACCTAATCTTCAATCTAGCCATATCTCTAGCCCTAGACCTGAACAATATCCTAGCCCTAGCCATAACAATAACCCTTAACTCAACCCAAACACTAACCCTACCCCTAGACCTAACCCTAGTCTTAATTCTGGCACGAAACCCAACACTAACTCTAGGGCTAAGTTAGGGCTAGGATTAGGGCTAGGGTTAGTGTTCAGCTTAGGCCTAGTGTTAGGGCTAAAGTTATAGTTAATTTTAGGGTAAGGTATGTTGTTATAGCTAGGTTTAGAGGTAGAGTGAGGGTTAGAATTTGGTTTAGGGCTAGGGTTAGGGTTAGGGTTATGATTAAGGCTAAGTTTAGGGCTAGGATGACGCCAAGGGTTAGTTGTAGGTATAGGTCTAGAAATAGAGCCAAGGCTTATGTCACGTCTAGTGTCACAGTTTGGGGTAGATTTAGGGTTAGGTTTGTGTCTAGGTCTATTGTCAGTTTTAGGCTTCGGGTAAGGGTCAGGTTTAGAGCTAGGTTTATTTTTAGGGTCAGGATCAGTGTTAGGATTTGTTTTAGGTTAAGGTTTAGGGAGGGGGCTCAAATGAGCATTAGGGATAGGGTTATGTTTATGGTAATGGATAGGGTTAAACTAGGGTTGGGGCTAGGGTTATGGTTATGATTAGGGCTAGGTTTATGATTAGGGCTTGGGTTAGGTTTAAAGCTCAGTATAGGGCTCAGATTAGGCTAGGTTTCAGGTTGTTAGTGCTATGGTTAGGGTTATGGCTAATGTAAGTACTAGAGTTACATTTAGGGCTAATTTTAGGGTTAAGTTTCGGGCTAGGTTGAGTGTTCGGGATAGGTTTAAGGTCAGGTTGATGTTTAGAGCTAGGGTTAATACTACTGTCTGAGTCAGGGTCAGAGTTAGTTTTAGGGTTCAGCTTAAAACTCGAATTAGGTCTAGGGTTAGGCTAGGTGTATGATTAGGGTTTCGTTTTGTTTAGAATTATTGTTAGAGCTATGGCTCAGATTTGTTTTAGCCTAGGTCTTGGGTTAGGATTAGTATTAGGCTTAGGGCTAGTGTTTGGGTTAGGCTTAGGCTTCAGATTAGGGTTAGATTTAGAGATAGGTGTTGATCTAAGGGTAGTGCTAGGGCTAAGGATAGGGCAAGGGTTAGGACAATGGTTAGGGCTACGGTTATGTTTACGTTAAGGAATAGGGTTAGAACTAGTGATAGGGCTAGTGTGAGAGTTGGAGTTCGCCTTATGGCTAGGTTTAAGGTTATGGTTCGGGATAGGCCTAAGTTAGGGCTACGGTTAATGTTAGGTTTAGGCCTAGGTTTAGGGTAAGAGTTAGGGTTACATTTAGTTTAAACGAATGGGTTATAGCAAGATTGAGGGCTTGGCAATGGTTAGTATTAGGGTTAGGGTCAGGGTTAGGGTTAGGGTTATGATTAAGGCTAGAGTTTAGGGCTAGGCTGAGGGCTAGTGTTTGTATTAGGTTTAGGACTAGTATTAGGTCTAGGGCTATGTCAGGTCTAGGGTTACAAATAGAAATACATTTAGTGTTAGGTTTATGGCTTGGTCTAGTGTAAGGGTTAGGTTTAGGGTAAGGGTCAGTTTTAGAGCTAGGGTTATTATTAGGTTCAGAATCAAGGTTAGGGTTTGGGTTAGTTTAGGGTTTAAGTTTAGGACTGAAATTAGCATTAGATTTAGGGTTGGGGAAATGACAGGTTTAGGTTTAGGGTTTAGCTGTGGTTTAGTGTAAGTGGTAGGGTTAGGGTAAGGCCTAGGGTTAGCATAAGGTTTAGGGTTATCATTAGGCTAATGGATAGAGTTAGACCTAAGTTTAGGGCTAGGGTTATGTATAGAATCAGGGCTTTTGTTTGGGTTAGTGTTAGGTTTAAGTTAAGAGTTAAAGCTAGAATAAGGACTCTGATTAAGGCTAGGTTTTGGGTTAGGTTAAGGGCTAGGGTTAGGGCTAAGATTAGGTCTAGCTTTAGGGTGATGGTAACGGAAAAGTTTAGAACTACCCTATAGGTCTCAGGCAAGAGTGATAGTCAGTCTTAGGACTAGGGTTATGTTTAGTGTTAGGGATAGGGCTAAGTTAGCTCTGGTATTAGGGCAAGGTAAATATTAGAGTTAGGCCTAGGGTTAGGGATAGGTTTAGTGTTAGGTTTGGATTAGGGTTAGGTTTAGGGTAAGGGATGAGTTTATACCTAGTTTTAGGGATAGGATGAGTGTTAGAATTAGGGTTATGGTTAGGGTTATGGTTACGGTTAGGGTTATGATGAAGGCAAGGATTATGTCTAGGATGTGGGTTAAGGTTTGTGTTAGGGTTAGGACTAGGATTTATGCTAGGGCTAATGTCAGGTCTAGGGTTAAAGTTAGGGATTGTTTTTGGGTAAGGTTTATATCTAGGTCTATTAAGGGTTAGTTTTATGGTTAGGGTCAGGTTTAGAGCTAGGGGTATTATTAGGGTCAGAGTTAGGTTTTAGGTTAGGTTATGGTTTATGTTTAGGGCCCGAATTAACATTAGATATAGTGATAGGTTAAAGGTAGTTTTAGATTTAGGGTTCAAGTTAGGTGTGGGATAATGGATAGGGTTAGGGATGGGCATAGTATTAAGGTTTCTTGTAGGTTTAGCATAAGGGTTTGGGTTATCTTTAGGGTAATGGATAGGGTTAGAGCTAGGGTTAGGACTAGGGATATGATTAGGATTGGATCTAAGGTTAGGCTTAGGCTAAGGATTAGGGCTATGCTTAGCGTTAGGGTTAGCTTTAGGTTTAAAGATAGGGTAGGGATTGTATTACGGCTAGGTTTTGCAATAGGTTAGGGCTATGGCTAAATTATGAACTTGTTACGATTAGGGCTAGTTTTAGGGTAAATGTTAGGGTTAGGTATAGTTTCAGGGTTAGGGTGATGTTTAGAGCTAGAGTTAATGTCAGGGTCAGTGTTCAGATTAGGATTATGATTAGAATTAAAGCCAGAATTAGGACTAGAGTTAGGTCTAAGGGAAGAGCTAGTGTTTGGCTTAGGCTAAGGGTTGTTATTAGGGCTAGGGCTAGGTTTTTCTTTAGGTCTAAGGCTAGAGATATGGCTAGATTTAGGATTAGGTTTAGGTCTAGGACTAGTGTTAGAGTTTGGTTTAGGTTTAGGTTCAGGTTGAGACCTAGGATTAGTGTTAGGGTCTGAATAAGGATGAGGGTTAGGGTTAGGGTTTGGGTTATGGTTAGAACTAGAATGAGGGCTAGAGTTAGGACTAGTAATAGGATTAATGTTTGGGTTAGGTTAAAGATTAGGGTTAGAATTAGGATTAGAATTAGTGTTAGGGTTTGGCTTAGGGTAAGGGATAGAGTTAGAGCTAGGGTTCAGGTTAAGGTTAGGGTTAAAGCTATGTTTATAGCTCAGATTAGGGCTAGTTTTTGTATTAGGATTAGGGCTATGGTTACAGTCTAGAGTTATCATTAGGGTCAGGGTTTTGGTTAGGAAAATGGATATGGTTAGTGCTAAGCTTTTACATTTCAGTAACAGGTAATGTAAAAACTAGGGTTCAATTAGGGTTAATTATTGGGTTATGGTTAGGACTTAGACCTCTAGTGTTAAGATTAGGTTTAAGGCTAGGGTGATATTTAGAGCAGTGTTAGTGTTAGGTTAGTAGACAGGGTCAGGGTTGGTTTTAAGGTTAAGTTTAGGACTCAAATTATGGCTAAGGTTACTGTAAGTGTTTGGTTTCAGGTTAGGATGATGTTTAGAGCTAGGGTGTGGGATATGAGTCAGAGTTAGGGTTAGTATCAAAGTTAAAGATAGGACTTGAATTACAGCTAGGGTTAGGTATAGGTGTAGTATTAGGATTTGGTTTAGGTTAAGGTTTAGTATTAGGGCTATTGTTTGGTTTTGATATACTCCTCGGGTCAGGGTTAGGGCTAGTTTTAAGAGTAGCCTTAGAGTTAGGGCTAGTGTTTATGTTAGGTTTAGGCTAAGGGTTATTGTTAGATTTAGAGTTAGGGATAGATGTAGGGTTATGGCAAGGAATTAGAACAGGGCAAGGTTTATGGCTAGGGTTAGGGCTAGGTTTAGGGTTATGGTAATGGATAGGGTTAGAACTAGGAAAAGGGCAAGTGTGAAAGTTAGAGTTAGACTTAGGACTAAGTTTAGGCTTAAGGATAGGGTAAATTAGGGATAGAATTAGGGCTAGGGTTATTGTTCAATTTAGGCCTAGCATTAGGTTTAGGGATAGGGTTAATTTTAGGGTAAGGATTGGCATTTTACCTAAGTTTAGAGGTTGGATGAGTGTTAGAATTAGGGTTAGGCCTATGGATAGGGTTAGGGTTATGACTAAGGCTGGTTTTAGGGCTAAGATGAGGACTAGGGTTTGTTTTAGTGTTGGGCTAGGATTAGGGCTAGAACTAATCTAGAACTAGATCTAGGGTTATGGTAAAAGAGAATTAGGGTTAGTTTTATGGATACACGTAGTGTAAGGGTTATGTTTAGTTTTAGGTCAGGTTTAGAGCTAGGGGTATTATTAGGGTCAGAGCTTTGTTTAGGGTTTGGGATAGGCTATGGTTTAAATTTAGGGCTTGAATTAGCATGAAGGTTAGGGTAAGGGTAATGATAGGGTGAAGTTTAGGGTTTTGGTGTTGTTTAGGGAAATGGATAGGGTTCGGATTTTGGATAGGGTTAGTTTAGGCCTAGGGTTACCATTAGTGTTAGGTTTATAGTTATGGCAATAGATAATGTTAGAGCTAGGGTTAGGGCTAGTGTTATGTTTATGAATAGGACTAGGGTTAGGGCTAGTGTTAGTGATAAAGCTTGGATTAGGTCTTGAATTAGGGCTAGGTTTTGTGTTAAGTTAGTGCTAGGGTTAGGGTTATGGCTAATGTATGTATCAGGTTACATTTAAGGCAAAATTTAGGTTTAGGGTTGGGGCTAGGTCTAGTGTTAGGTTTCTGTTTAGGGTTAGGGTGATCTTTAGAGGTAGGGTTAGTGTTATGGTCGGATTCAGGGTCAGGGTTAGTTTTTAACTCGAATTAGGGCTACGTTCAGGGTTAGGTTTAGGGTTTGGTTTAGGTTAAGGGTTAGGTTTAGGGCTATGTCTGGGATTTGTTTTAGGATTAGGGCCAGTTTTAGGATTAGCATTAAAGTCAGGGCTAGTGTTAGGTTTAGGTTTATGCTTAGGGTTAAAGTTAGATTTAGAGTTAGAGTTAGATCTAGGTTAGGGCTAGGGCTAAGGATAGGGCTAGTGTTAGGGCTCGGATTATTGTTCCAGTAAGGTATAGGTTTAGAACTACGGATGGGGAAGGGTGAGAGTTAGAGTTATACTTAAGGCTAGGGTTAGGGCTATGGTTAGGGATAGGTAAAATGTAGGGGTAAGATTAGGGCTAGGGTTAGTGTTAGGGTTAGGCCTAAGGTTAGTGTTATTAGGATTAAGGCTGTTTTAGGGCTAGGATAAGCCCTGGTTTTGTGTTAGGTTTAGAGCTAGGATTAGTGCTAGTGCTAATGTCAGGTCTAGTGTTATGGTGGGGAATAGATTTATAATGATTTATGGCTAGGTCTTGTATAATGGTTAGGTTTAGGGTAAGGGACATGTTTAGAGCAAGGAGAATTGTTAGGGTAACGTTCAGGGTTAGAGTTTGTTTGAGGTTAGGGTTTAGGGTTAGGGCTCTAATTAGCTTTAGGCTCAGGGTTAGGGTAATGATAGGTTTTTGTTCAGGGTTCAGTTTAGGTTTAGGGTAATTGATAAGTTTAGGGTTAGCAATAGGTCTAGAGTTATCATTAGGGTCAGGGTTATGTTAGGATAATGGATATGGTTAGAGCTAAGCTTAGGGATAGGTTTATGGTTAGAAACAGTTCTTGAGTTAGGGTTAGGTTTAGGGTGAGATCTAGGGTTAGGGTTAGGGTTATGTTTAGTGTAAAAGTTGGGTTTTGAGCTAGGTTTAGGGCTGGGGCGAGGGTTAGGTTTAGAGTAAGGTCTAGGGATAAGATTACAGTACGTTTAGGGTTAGGGTTAGGGTTAGGGCTATGGTCATCATTAGGGGTAGTGTTAGGGTTAGGGTAATCAATAGAATTAGATGTAGGTTTAGGTTTAAGTTTAGAGTTAGATTGAGGTTTAGGCTAAGGGTTAGGGCTTTGCTTATGGTTAGGTTTATGATAAGGGTTAGGGTTGGAGCTAGGGTTTGGTCTATTCTGAGGTTGAGGTTTAGGGTTTGGTCTAGGATTATTTTTCTGATTAGGCTTAGTGTTAGGGTTAAGCCTAGGTTTATCAATAGAGTTACGTTTATGTTTAGGGTAATGGTCATCTTTAGAGCTAGGTTTAGTGCTAAAATTAAGGTTAGGTTTAGGGCTAGGTTTAGGGTTAAATTTAGGGTAAGGGTTAGGTTTTGAGCCAGGGTTAGGAGTAAGGCAATTGTTAGGGTAGGGTTGGGGATATGGTTTGTGTTAGGGTTACACCTAAGGCTAGGTTAAGGCCTAGGATAAGATCTAGGTTTTGTGTTAGGTTTAGGCCTAAGGTTAGGGCTATGGGTAATATAAGAGCTAGGGTTATGATTAGGGCTAGTATTAGGTTTAGAGTTATGGCTAGGTCTATTGTTAGGTTTAGATGTTGGTTAGGCTCATGTTTAGAGATAGGTTTACTGTTAAAGGCAAGGTCAATGTTCAAGTTAGAGTTAGGGTTAGGGTGAAAGCCAGAATTAGGACAGGGTTAGGTTTACGGGTAGGGTTAGTGTTTGTTTTAGATTACGGGTTATTGTTAGGGCTACGACTAAGTTTTGTTTAGATCTAGGGCTAGAGTTATTGCTAGATTTAGGATTTGGTTTAGGTTTAGGGCTAGGGTTAGGGTGAGGTTTAGGTATAAGGTTACTGTAATGCTTGTTTCAGGGTTCAGTTTAGGGTTAAGTTCAGGTTTAGACCTATAATAATTGTTAGTGTCAGTATAAGTGTGAAGGTTAGGATTAGGTTTGGTGTTAAAATGAGAGCTAGAATGAGTGATTGTGTTAGGACTAGAAATAGGATTAGATTTAGGATTAGGATTAGGACTATGGTTAGCATTAAGGATAGGGTTTGGCTTAGGGTAAGGGATACTGTTAGGGCTAGAGTTAGGGTTAGGTTTAGGACTAGGATTAGGGTTAAGTTTAGGGTTAAATCTAGTGTTAGGTCTCAGATTAGGGCTATTTTGTGTTAGGGTTAAGGCTAGAGTTAGGGCTAAGGCCAATGTAACAACTATGTTTATGATTAGGGTTAGTTTTAGGGATGGGATTTGGGGTAGTCTAGTGTCAGCATTAGCTTTATGTTTAGGGTGATATTTAGAGCTATGGTTAGTTTTAGGCCTAGGTACTGAATTAGAGCTAGGTTTATGGCTAGTTGTAGGATTAGGATTTGTTTTAAGTTAAGTTTAGTGTTAGAGCAATGGCTCGGTTTTGTTTTAGGGCTAGGACTAGCGTTAGGGCTAGTTTTAGGATTAGCAATGGTATTAGGACTAGTGTTATGGTGAGGTTTAGGCTTAAGTTTAGGGTTAGATTTAGAGTTATGGTTAGATCTAGGGTGAGGGCTACGGCTACGATGAGGGCTAAGGTTAGGGCTAAGGTAATGGATAGGATTAGTCATAAAAGTAGGCCTAGTGTGAGAGTGAGTTCGTCGTATGACTAGAGTTAGGGTTGGGTTAGGGTTAAGGCTAAATTAGGGCTAGGATTTGCACTAGAGTTAGTGTTAGGACTATGGTTAAGCCTAGGGATTGGGTTTGGTAATGGTTAGTGTTAGGGTTAGTTTTAGGGGATGTGAAGGGCTTACAGTTAGGTTCAGGGCTCGGTAGAGGGATAAAATTAGGGATTCAGCCAGTGTGATGGTTTGGATTAGGATTAAGTCTAGGTTTAGGGCTAGGATGAGGGTTAGGTTTTGTGTTAGGGTAAGGGCTAGAGTTAGGGCTAAGACTAATGTCAGGTGTAGGGTTATGGTTAGGGTTAGGTTTATGACTAGGTCTAGTGTAAGTGTTAGGTTTAGGGTAAGGATCAGGTTTAGAGCTGGGTGTATTATTAGGGAAAAATTCCAGGATAGGTTTTACTCTAGGTTAAAGTTTAGGTTTAGGGCTCAAATTAGCATTAGGGTTAGAGTTAGAGTAATGAATAGGATTAGGTTTAGGGTTCAGGTTAAGTATAGAGTAATGTATAGAGTTAGTTTTAGGGATAGTGCTAGGTTTAGGCCTAGGTTTATCATTTGGGTTAGGCTTATGTGTAGAGTAATGGATAGAGTTAGTGCTAGTGTTAGGGATTATGTTAAAGTTAGGGTTAGGGTTGGGCCTAGGGTTAGTGTTAGGGTTAGGTTTAGGTTAAGTGTTTATGGTTAGGGCTAGGGCGAGGTTTAGAGTTACAGTCAGGGCTATGGTTGGAATTAAAGTTAGAGTTAGGGCTAGGGTTAGCATTAGTGTTAGGGTTATATTTAAGGTAATGGATAGAATTTGAGGTAGGATTCGTGCTATGGTTAGGGTTAGGGTTAGGGCTAGTGTTAGGGTTCCATTTAGGGTAAGAGTTAGAGTTTGAGCTAAGGTTAGGGCTAGGATAGTGTGAGTATTAGGGCTAGGGCTAAGGTTAGGATTAGGTTTCAAGCTAGTTTTAGTGCTACATTAAGGGCTAAGTTTTGGAGGGAGGTTTATGGCTAGTGTTAGGACTATGGGTAACATAAGAACTAGGATTATGGGTATGGCTAGTTTTAAGGTTAGGGTTATGGATAGGTCTAGTGTTAGGCAGTTTTGAGTTAGAATAAGGTTTAGAGCTAGTTTTTGTGTTAGGGTAAGGGGCAGTGTTCAGGTTAGCATTGAATATATGGTTAGGAGCAAAATTTTACTAGGGTTAGTTCTAGGGGTATTGTTAATCATTGTGTTAGACTAATGGTTAATGTTAGTGCTGGAGCTAGGTTTTTGTTTAGGACTATGGATAGAGTTATGGCTATATTTAGGAATAAGTTTAAGTTTAATGTTAATGTTATGGTTAGGTTTAGGTACAGATTTTCCCATAGGGCTAATGTTAGTGTTTGGTTTAGTGTTAGGGTCAGGCTTAGACCTAGGATTATTTTAGGTTCAGAATAAGGGTCAGGGATAGGCTTAGGTTTTGGGTTAGGGTTAGAGATAGAATGAGGCCTAGGGTTAGAACTAGTAATAGAGTTAGGGTTTGGGGTAGGCTAAGGATTAGGGTTATTACTAGGGTAGCATTAGGGTGAGGGTTGGCATAGGGTAAGGGATAGGGTTAGAGCTAGGGTTAAGGTTAATGTTAGTGTTAGCATTAAGGTTAAAGCTAGGGTTAGGGTTCAGATTAAGGCTAGGTTTTGTGTTAGTGTTAGGGCTATTGCTAATGTAAGACCTGACATTATGATTAGGGCTAGTTTTAGGATTAGGTTTAGGGCTAAGATTAGTGTTCGGGTTAGGTTTAGGGTTAGGGTGATGTTTAGAGCTAAGGTTAGTTTTAAAATCAGTGTCAGGGTCATTATTATTTGTACAATTAGGTTTAGTACTCAAATTAGGGCTAGGGTAAAAGCTAGGCATAGTGTTATGGTTTGGTTTAGGTCAAGGTTTAGGATTAGAGCTGTAGCTAAGTTTTGCTTAAATGCTATGGCTATAGTGAGGGATAGCTTTCAAATTAGCATTAGGATTATGGCTAGTGTTAGGGTGATTTTTAGGTTTTAGGTTAGGTTTAGATTTAGAGTGAGGGTTAGATCTAGTTTTAGCGCTAGGGCTACGTTTGTGGCTAAGGTTAGGGCTATGCTTTGGGTCATGGTAAGGGATAATTTAGAACTAGGGATAGGGCTAGGGCAAGATTTAGAATTAGTCTTAGGGCTAGGGATATGATTAGATTTAGGGTTAGGGCTAAATTAGGTTTAGGATTACAGCTAGGTTTAGTGTTAGGGCTAGGCCTTGGTTTAGGGCAGGGTTAGAATTAGGGTTAGGGTACGGTATGATATTATAGCTAGGTTAAGTCTAGAGTGAGGATTCACTTTAGGGTTAGGCCTAGTGTTAGAGTTAGGGTTCAGATTAAGGTTAGGTTTAGGGTAAGGTTTAGGGCTTTTTTTTAAGCTTAAGGGCTAACATTAGGGCTAGGGCTAACATTAGGGCTTGGGCTAATGTTAGGTCTATGGTTATGGTTAGTGATAATTTCAGGGTTAGGTGTATGACTATGTATAGTGAAAGGTTTAGGTTGAGGGTTAGGTTCACTTTTGGAGATAGGGGTATTATTAGGGTCAGGGTAATGTTTAGGGTTTGTTTAGGTTAAGATTTATGGTTAGGGCTCAAATTAGGTTAGGATTATGTTTACGGTTAGGATAATGAATATGGTTAGGTTTAGGGTTCGGGTTAGGTTTATAGTAATGAATAGGGTTAGGGATATGGATAGAGTTAGGGTTATCTTAGGATTAGTATTAGTGTTAGGGTTAGGGTTAAGGTAATAGATCGGATTAGAGCTAGATTTAGGGCTAGGGGTATGGATAGGATATAGGCTAGGGTTAGGATTAGGTTTAGAGTAGGTTAGGGTTAAAGCTAGTGTCCGGGTTCTGGTTAGGGCTAGGATTTAGATTAGGTTTGGGTTAGGGTAGGGATATGGCTAATGTAAGAACTAGGGTTATGATTAGGGCTAGTTTTTGGGTTAGGGTTAGGGCTAGGTCTAGTGTTAGTGTTAGGTTATGATTAGAGTGATGATTTGAAATAGGGTTAATGCTATGGTCAGATTCAAGGTCAGTGTTAGTTTTAGGGTTAGAGATAACACAAGAAATAAGGCTAGAGTTATGGGTCGGTGTAGGGTTAGGTTTTGTGTTAGGGTTAGGGCAAGAATTAGGGCTAGGTCTAATGTCAGACCTGAGGTTACCGTTAGGTTAATGTTAGGGTTAGGTCAGGGCTCAGTTTTGTTTTAGAGCTACAGCTTGGTTAGAATTAGTTTTATGATTAGCAATAGAGTTAGGGCTAGTGGTAGGGTGAGGTTCAGGCTTAGGGTTAGGGTTATAGTTAGAGTTATGTTTAGATCTAGGGCTAGATTTAGGGGTTAGGTTAGGGCTAGTGTTAGAGTTATGGTTACAGATAGAGTTAGTATTAGAAATAGTTCTAGGACAAGAGTTAGAGTTAGTCTTAGGGGTAGGGTTAGAGTTAGGATTATGATTAGCACTAAATTAGGGCTAGGATTAGACCTAGGCTTAGTGTTAGGGTTAGGGTTATGGTTAGCTTTAATGTTAGTGTTGGATTAAGGTTAGGGTTAGGGTTATGGTTAGGATTAGTGTTAGGGTCAGGGATGTGGATATACGTAGGTTCAGAACTAGGGCAAGGGTTGAAATTAGGGATTGGGCTAGGGTTAGGATTTAAGTTAGGATTAAGTCTGCTTTAGGGCTAGGATGAGGACTTGGGTTTGTGTTAGGTTTAGGGCAAGAATTAGGTCTATGGCTAATGTCAGGTAGTGTTACGCTTAGGGATAATGTTAAGGTTAGGTTTATGGCTAGGTCTATGTAAGGGTTAGGTTTCGGGAAAGGGTCCAGGTTAAAGCTAGGTGTACTCTTAGGGTAAGTGTATTGTTTAGGGTTTGGTTTAGGTTTAGGGCTTGATTTAGCATTAGAGTTAGGGATTGGGTTAGAGTAATTAATAAGGTTAAGTTTAGTGTTCAGGTTATTATTAGGAAATGGATAGGTTTGTTGTTAGAGATAGGTTCAGAGTTAGGCCTAGGGATTAGCATTCTGATTAGGCTTATGTTTAGGGTAATGGATAGGTTTAGGGCTAGGGTTTGGGTTAGGATTAGGGCTATGGTTAGGGTTAGGTTTAAACCTAGGATTAGTGTTAGGGTTAGGTTTAAGGTAAGTTTTAGGGTTTGAGCTATGTTTAGGGCTAGGGCAATGGTTAGGGTTAGTATGACATCTAGGTTTAGGGTTAGGCTTAAGTTAGATCTAGGTTTATCATTAGGGTTAGGGTTATATTTAGGGTAATGTATAGAGTTAGAACTAGGAATTTTGCCTTGGTTATGATTAGGATTAGGACTAGGGTTAGGGTTAGGGTTAGGTCTAGATTTATATTTGGGCAAGGGTTAGTGTTTGAGCTAGTGTTAGGGTTAAGACAAGGGTTAGGGTTATGGTTAGGTCTAGGGTTAGGGTTAGGGTTATGTTTAGAGATAGGTTTTGAGCTACCATTAGGGCTATATGTAATGTAAGACCTAGAGTTAGGGTTATGGCTAGGTCTATTTTTAGTATGATAGCTAGATTTTGGGTTAGCATAAAGTTTAGAGCTAGGATTTGTGTTACAGAAATGGACAGTGTTTGTGTTAGAGTTATGGCCAGAATTAGGACTAGGTTTAGGTCTAGAGGTAGAGGTAATGTTTGGGTTAGGTTAACAGTTATTGTGAGGGCTAAGGCTAGGTTTTTATTTAGGTCTAGAGCTAGAGTTATGGCTAGATTTTGGATTAAGTTTTTGTCTAGGTCGAGTGCTAGGGTTAGGTTTAGGTATAGGGTTACCCATAGGGCTTGTGTTAGGGTTCAGTTTAGGGTTAAGGTCACGTTAAATCCTAGGGTTAGAGTTAGGGTCAGATTAAGGGTCAGGGTTAGGTTTAGGATTGGGGTTAAGGTTAGAGCTAGAATGAGGGCTAGGGTTAGGGTAGGCTAAGGATTAAGGTTAGGATTAGGTTAGCATTAGGGTGAAGATTTGGCTTAGGGTAAGGGATAGGTTTAGAGCTAGGGTTAGGTATAGTTCTAGGTTTTGTTTAGGGTTAGGTTTAAAGCTAGGATTAGGTCTCATATTAGAGCTAGCTTTTCTGTTAGCATAGGGCTATGGCTAATGTAAGAACTGGTGTTACAATTAGGGCTAGTTTTAGGGTTAGGGGTAGAGCTAGTGTTTGGGTTAAGTGTAATGTTAGTGTGATGTTTAGAGCTAGGTTTATTGTTAGGGTCTGAGTCAGGGTCAGAGTAAGTTCTAGAGTTAGGGTTAGGACTCAAATTAGGGCTAGGGTTAGGACTAGGTATAAGCTTAGGTTTTAGTTTAGGTTAAGAATTAGTGTTAAGCCTATGACTCAGTTTTGTTTGAGTGCTAGGGCTAGGGTTAGGGCTAGTTTTCCAATTAGCATTAGGGTTAGGTCTAGTGTTGGGGTAAGGTTTAGACTTAGGATTAGGGTTTGATTGAGGTTAGGGTTAGGTCTAGGTAAAGGGCTAAGGCTAAAGTAGGAATTGGTTTAGGGCTAGGGTTAGGGCTAGGGTTTGTGTTATGGTAAGGGATAGATTTAGAACTAGGGTTAGTGCTAGGGTGAGAGTTAGGGTTAGGGTTACAGTTAGGGTTAGGTTTAGGACTAAGTTTGTGCTAGGGTTAATGTTAGGGCTAGGCCTATGTTTAGGGCTAGGTTGAGGGTTAGGATTAGTGTAAGGTATGATGTTATAGCTAGGTTTAGGGCGAGGTACAAAATAGGGTTAGGGCTAGGGTTAGGGTCAGGGTTAGTATGAAGGCTAGGTTTAGGGCTAGGATTAGGGCTAGGTTTAGGGCTACGATTAGGATTTGGATTTGTGTTAGGGTTAGGCTTAGAATTAGGGCTAGGGCTAATGTCAGGTCTAGGTTTATTGTTAGGGTTAGTTTTAGGGTTAGGTTTATGGTTAGTTCTAGTGTAAGGTTTAGGTTGAGGGTTAGGGTCAGGTTTAGAGATATGGTTATTATTAGGATCACTCTCATGATTAAGGTTTTCATTAGGTTAAGGTTTAGGATCAGGGCTTTCATTAGCATTAGGGTTAGTATTAAGGTTAGGGTAATGTTTTTGGTTAGGTTTAGGTTTAGGGAAATGGACAAACCTAACACTAGCCCTAACCTTAATACTAATTGTAAAACTAGCCCTCATCCTAAAACAAATCCCAGACATAGCCCTAAAACTAACACTTAACCTAAACCTAACCCTAAACTTAGCCCTAATTCAAGTTAAAAACTAACCATGACCCTGAATCCGACCATAACACTAACCCTACCTCTAAAGATCAACCTAACTCTAAACCGAAACCTAACACTAGACCTAGCCCCAAACCTAAACCTAAAGTTAGCCTTAGATGTCACCCTGGTACTTACATTAGCCTTAACCCTAATACTAGCACTAACTTAACACAAAACTTAGCCTTAATTCAGGACCTAACCCAAGCTTTAACCATAACACTAACCCTAACACTAGTTCTAATTATGACCATAACCCTAGCCCTAAACCTAGCTCTAACCCTATCTATAGCCATAACTATAACACTAACACTAATGCTAACCCTAGGCCTAAACCTAACCCTATCCCAAATCCTATCCCAATCCATTACCCTAAACCAAACCTAAACCCTAAAACCTATCATTACACTAACCCTAACCTTCATGCTAATTCAAGCCTTAAATTTAAACCAAAGCCTATCCCAAACCCTAAACAAGGCCCTGACCCTAATAATACCCCTAGCTTTAATCCTGACCTAAAATTTAATATAACCCTTACACTATCTGTATCCATTAAGCTAACCCTAATTCTACCTTTAACCATAATCCTAGACCTGATATTAGTTCTGGCAATCATCCGAGCCCTACCCTAAACCAAACCCTAGCCCTCATCCAAGCCCTAAAACCAGCCTTAATCATAACCCTAACCCTAACCATAGGCCGAACCCTAATTCTAACCATCACCCAACCTCTAAACCTAGCAATAATGACGATTTTTACCCTAAACTTAACCCTAACCCTAAATCTACTGCTAGGCCTAAGCTGAACAATACCCCTAGCCCTAATTCTAGCCCTAATTTAACCCTATCCCTAACCCTAACCCTAGCACTGAGACTAACTCTAACTTTCACACTAGCCCTATCCCTAGTTCTAACCCTATCCATTACCGTAAATTTAACCCTAGCCCTAACCCTACCATAAACCTTGCCCTGTCCTTATTCCAAGCCGTAACCCTACATCTATCCCTAACTCTAAATCTAACAGTAACCATTAGCCTAAGCCTAACATAAACACTAGACCTAACCCTAATACTACTCGTAAAACTAGCCCTAACCCTGACCCTAGCAGTATATCGAAAACAAGCAATAGAGCTAATACTAAACCTTAACTAAACCAAATCCTAATACTACACCTAGACCTAACCCTAGCCATAATTTGAGTACTAACCTTAACCTTGATACTAACCCTGACTCTGACTCATATCCTAACACTCACCCTAGATCTAAACAGCATCATACCCTTAAAACAAACACTTACAGTAAACCTAGCCATAATTTGAGTCCTAACCTTAACCTTAAAACTAACCCTGACCCTGACTACAAACATAACACTAACACTAGCTCTAAATATCACCCTAACCTTAAAAGTAATCCTAACACTGGAGGTTTAACTCCTAACCATAACCCTAAAATTAACCCTAATTGTAAACCTACATTTACATTACCTGTTAATCTAACCCTAGCCCCAATCCTAATACAAACCTAGCCCTAATCTGAGCTTTAAACCTAGCTTTAACCCTAACCTAGCCATAACCCTAGCTCTAACTCTATCCCTAACCCTAAGCCAAACCATAACACTAATTCTAATCCTAATTCTAACCCTAATCCTTAACCTAACCCAAACCTTAATCCTATTCCTACTGCTAACTCTAGTCCTCATTCTAGTTCTAACCATAACCCAAACCCTAACCCTAACCCTCACCTTTATTTGGACCCTACCAGTAAACATAGGTCTAAACCTGAACCTAAACCTGAACCAAACTCTAACACTAGCACTAGACCTAAACCTAAGCCTAAATGTAGCCATAACTGTAGCCCTAGACCTAAAGTAAAACCTAGACTTAGCCCTAATAATAACCCTTAGCCTAAGCCAAATACTAACTATTCCCCTAGACCTAACCCTAGTCCTAATTATGGCTTTAATTCTAACCATAATCCTAATCTGAACACTGACCCTGACATTAACCCTAGCTCTAAACATCACCCTAACCCTGAAACTATACATAGCCCTAACATTAACTCTAAAGCTAGCCCTAGTCATAACAAGTACTTAATTTAGCCACAGCCGTAACCTATTGCAAAACCTAGCCCTAATCCAATCCCTACACTATCTTTAACCCTAAAGCTAACCCTAACACTAACCATAGCCCTAAACTTAAGCCTAAGCCTAACCTTAGATCCAATCCTAAGCATAACCCTAGTCCTAACCCTAGCTCTAACCCTATGCATTACCTTAAGGATAATCCTAACCCTTATGCTAAATCTAGACCAAACCATAATACTATGCCCATCCCTAACCCTATCCATTACCCTACACCTAACTTGAAAACTAAACCTAAAACTATTGTTAACCTGTCACTAAACCTCATGTTAATTCGAGCCCTAAACATAAACCATAACCTAACCTAAACCCTAACCCTGACCCTAATAATACCCTTAGCTCTAAATATGACCCTAACCATAAACCTAACCCTTACAATAAACCTAGATATAAACCTAACCCTTAAACCACCCTTAACTCTAACCCTAGACCTGACATTAGCCCTAGCTCTAATCCTAGTCCTAACCCTAACCCAAACCACATCCTAGACATAATCTTTGCCTTCATCATAACCCTAACCCTAATTCTAACACCCACCCTATCCCAAAAAATAGGTATCAACACCTCCCTTACCCTAAACCTAACCCTAATCCAAACCCTAACACTAAACCAAGCCCTAAATTTGGCCAAACTCTTACATTAACACTTGCCCTAATCCCAGAGCTAACGTAGCCCTATCCCTAACAGTTACCATAGCCCAAGCCCTAAGACTAATTATCACTCTTGCCTTAGACCTATAGGGTAGTTCTAAACTTTTCCCTTAACATCACCCTAATCCTAGACCTAATCTTTGCCTTAACCCTAGCCCTAGCGCTAAAACAAAACCAAGTTATAGCCCTAATCTTAACCCTTAACCGAAACCAAACCCTAACCTTACATCTAGCCCTAACCCTATCCATAAACCTATCCCTAAATCTAGTCCTATCCTGAAAACTAAACCTGACCCTGACTCTGACCCTAACACTAAACCTAGCTCTAAAAACCATTGTAACCATAAATCAAATCCTAACACTAGACCTAGCCTTAACCCTAACCTTATATGTAGCACTAATCATAACCTTACTTTGTATATTAGTCACAGTCTTAACCCTAGCCCTAAACTATCCCCAAACCTAGCCATAATCAGAGTCTTTATCCTAGCTTTAACCCTTAACTTAAACCTAACACTAACCCAAACAAAAGCCCTAATACTATACATAACCCTAGCCCTAAACTTAGATCTAACTCTATCCATTACCTTAATGATAACCCTAAACCTTATGTGAACCCTAGGCCTAACCCTAACCCTATCCATTACACTAAACCACAACTAAACCCTAAACCTAACCCTGTCATTACCCTAACCTTAAATCTAATGCTAATTTGAGCACTAAACATAAACCCTAATCTAACCCAAACCCTAACCTTGATTCTGACCCCAATAATAACCCTAGCTCTCCAACTGAACCTTACCCAAAACCTAACCCTTACACTGGACCAAGCCATAAACCTACACTAAATGTATGCCTAATTGTAACCCTAGGCCTGAAATTAGCCTTAGACCTAATACTAGCCCTAAACCTAATAAAAACACTAGCCTTCATCCCAGCCCTAAACCCTAGCATAATCATAACCTTAAACCTAACCCCTAGTACTATCCATCGCCAAGCCCTCAATCTTGCTATAACCCATTCCTTTAAACTAAATGTAACCCTAACACTTACCCTAAACCTAGGCCTAAACCTAACACTAACCCTAGCCCTAATTTAGGCCTATCCATAACCATAAACCTAAACCTAGCAATAAGACGAACTCTAACTCTCACACTAGCCCTACCACTTGTTCTAAACCTATTCCTTACCATACACATAACCCTAGCCCTAACCATTGCCCTAACCCTTGCCCTATCCTTAGCCCTAGCACTAACCTTAGATCAACACCTATCTCTAAATCTAACCCAAATCGGAAGCCTAAGCCTAACCCAAACACTAGCTCTAAGCCTAATACTAATCCTAACACTAGCCCTAGCCTAAAACAAAACTGAGCCATAGCTCTAACACTAATCTTTAAACTAAACAAAACCCTAACCATACACCTACCCTAACACTAAGACCTAATTCGAGTTTTAAGCTGAACCCTAAAACTAACTCTGACCCTGACTCTGACACTAATATTAACCCTAGCTCTAAACATCACCCTGACCTTAAACCTAACCTGAACACTCAACCTAGCCCTAACCTTAAGCCTAAAATTAGCCCTAAATGTAACTCTAGTAATTACATTAACCATAACCCTAACCATAGCACTAACTTACCCTGAAACCTAGCCTAATCTGAGCCCTATGCTGAGCTTTAAACCTAACCCAAGCCCTAATCATAACCCTAGCCCTAATCATAACCATAACTGTGGTGAGCCGCTTCTGCCGTTTATGCAAATTATGGTCGCCATTACAAGATGGCGCTGGCTCCGCTGTGGTCTGTGACAAACAACTCCTTATTTGGGAGAGTTGGCGCATGACTTTTCATCACCCTATGAGAAAGCTCCACGTGGCTGCTTTGCATTGGGGCTTGGGATGCTTTATTAAGGCTGGGAGGGGCATCCGAGGGAGAGAAGAAGAACTATCAAGGGCCTGAAATAAACTACTGAAAGAAGATTCCTGAGTGTTGTGTCTTCCTTGCGGGCAAGAAGTCGCGACAGGTTAGGGCTAGGATTAGGGCTATGGTAATGCATGAACTTGTGTTGCAATGAGTGCTAGTTTTGGGGTTAGGGTCAGGTCTAGGTCTAGTGTTACCATTAGGTTTAGGGTTAGGGTGATATTTAGAGCAAGGGTTATGTTAGGGTTAGTGTCAGAGTCAAGGTTAGTTTTAGGGTTAGTGGTAGAACTCGAATTAGGGCTAAAGTTAGTACTAGTTGTACGGTTAGGGTTTGGTATTGTTTTAGGGCTATGTCTACAGTTATGGCTAGATGATGGATTAGCATCAGGGTTAGGTCTAGTGTTAGGTTAAGGTTTAGGCTTAGCATTAGGGTTTGATTTTGAGTTAGAGTTAGATCTAGGATCAGGGATAGGGCTAGGGCCAGGGCTAGGGTTAGGGTTTGGGTGAGAGATAGGGGTATGGTAATGAATATAGTTAGAACTAGGGATACGGCTAGGGCAAGAATTAGAGTTAGGTATAGTTGTAGTCTTAGGATTAGGGTTAGAGTTAAGGCTAAATTAGGGCTAGGATTAGGGCTAGGGTTAGTTTTTGAGTTAGGGCTAAATTAGGGCTATGATTAGGGCTAGATTTAGGGTTACGGTTAGAGTTAAATTAGGGTTTAGGATTAAGGCTAGTGTTAGTGTTAGGGTTAGGGCTACATTAGGGCTAGTATTGAGGTTAGGGTTAGTGTTATGGTTAGACTAAGGGGTTGGGCTAGAGTTCGGGTTGGCCTAGGTGTTAAGGTTAAGTTTAGGGGAATGGGTAGGGTTTATATCTACCTTTAGGGATAGGATGAGTGTTAGAATAAGTATTAAGCTTAGGGTTATGTTTCACTTTAGTATTAAGGCTAGGTTTAGGGCTAGGTTAAGGGCTAGGGTTTCTTTTAGGGTTATGGCTAGGACCAAATCTAGGGCTAATATCAGGTGTAGGGGTAACGTTAAAAATATCCTGTTTAGAGTCCCTTTGATCCTAGAAGACCCACACTTGGGGAACCAAGTTGGGTAGGCTAACACATGAATCTTTCACACTATCAAAGAAATCTGACCAAATAATTGGGGAGGTAGTTCAGTACAAGCATATTTTCCTGTATTATCCTAAAGTGCTCTCACATAAAGTTGCTTTGCATGCTTCAGCTTAGGGATACTTTTACAAGAAATAAACCAGAGAATGCCCATAGAAAACTGACTGAGTGTGTGAGGTTTGAAGTAGCTATCACCAACTCTGTTGGATTTCCAGCTCCATTTCCATTTACACGCACAGGTCTATATGAAATGAAAAGTTAAAATACAAACTGTTCAGGAGAGCAAATCCTTGACCCAAGAGGCCCAAACCTAGAGAATTATAGTAATCCTAGGTAAAAGTTGAATCCTGCCCAGTATCAAAGAAATTTGAACAAAACTAAATCTAACAAACACTAGCTATAACACTAGCCCTAATCTAATACAAAATCTAACCTAACCTGTTTAGATATCCATTCATCAGAGTAGTCCCAAAATAAAGGAGCCCAGTGGGGCAAGCTAACAGATGAATCCTGTGCAGTATCCAAGAAATCTGACCAAATAATTGGGGCAGGTATATCATTAAGTACATATTTCCCTGTTTTCTCCTAATGTGCTCTTGGATAAATTATTTTTTCATGCTTCAGTTTAAGTTACTTTCACAAGAAACAACCAGAGAGTGCCCACAGAGAGCTGATTGAGTGTGTGAAGTTTCACGCAGCTAGCACAAACCCTGTTTGAGTCCAGCTCTATTTCCATTCACCCCTATAGGGCAAAATGAAGTAAAACATGAAAATGAAAACTGCTTCTGAGAGCAAACCCTTTTACCTAGGAGGCCTAAACATGGGGAGCATACTAAGAATATAAAAATGGTAAATGCTGCCCAGCATCAAATAAATTGAAACAAAACTTACTCTAACCCTAAAACTAGTTCTAACACTTGCCCTAACTCTAACCATAACCCTAAGCCTAACCTGATAAGAGAACCTTTAATCAAAAAAATTTAAACTTGGGGAGACTATTGGGGAAGCTTACAGATGAATCCTGCACAGTATCAAAGAAATCTCACCAAATAATTGGGGGAGGTGTTTCAGTACATGCATATTGCCCTGTTTTCTCCTAAAGTACTCTTAGATAAAGTTGCTTTGCATGCTTCAGCTTATGGCTACTTTTACAGATAAAGAAACCAGAGAATGCCCACAGACAACTGATTGAGAATGTGAAGTTTCAACCAGCTAGCAACAACCCTCTGATTTCCAGCTTCATTTGCATTTACCCATTTAGGTCAAAATTAAGTGAGACATTAAAAACAAACTATTCCAAACAGTGAACCATTAAACCAAGAAGGCCCCAAACTGGGGCACATAGTAAGGATAGGGAAAGATAAATCTTCCCAGTATCAAAGACATTTGAACAAAACAAACTCTAACCCTAACACTAGGTCTAAAGCTAGCCCTAACTCGAACTGTAACACTAACCATTACCTGTTTAGAGAACCATTGATCCTAGAATTGCCAACCTTTGAGAGCCTAGTGCAGCAAGCTAAAAGATGAATACTGTGTAGTATCAAAGATATCTGATCAAATTGTTGGGAGACTTATTTCAGTACATACATATTTCTCTGTTTTCTCCTTAAGTGCTCTCGGATACACTTTCTTTTGCATGCTTCATTTTTGGCCTACCTTCTAAAGAAAGAAACCGAGAGTGCCCACTGAGAACTGATTGTGTGAAGTTCTCAAGCACCTCCTGCCAACCCTGTTGGATTTCCAGCTCAATTCTCATTCACATCAATAAGCCATAATGAAGGGAAACCTTAAAATACAAATTGTTCCTGAGAGTGAATCATTGAACCGAGAAGGCCCAAACCTGTGGAGCATAGTAAGGCTAAGTAAAAGGTGAATCCTGCCCAGCATCTTAGAAATTTTAAGAAAACTAGGGCTGCATGGGTCCTCTCAGCTCAGATGGAAGGCTCGACTGTGCAGTTTCTCTGGGCGCAGATAGCAGTCTCAGCCACATGGACGCTCACTGCGCAGACAGAAGGCAGCACAGAACACAGAGACTTTGCTTTAGAATCACCAGAACGAGCTCTGGATACAGTACAATGTCACTCCAGAACTACCCACTTCACCAAACACCATACATGGGTAATAGATGGAATCCATCTTGCAAAACCATACTTGCTATCTATCAGCTCTGTTCTGCAGCTTATCAGGTAAGGGGTTTCCAACTCTCCTACCTCCAGCTGTGATAACTCAAGATTTCTCTTACAAGCTTTTTGGGGGTGTAGCTATCAATGCGGAACAGCAACTGTACAGGCACCTGGTTTCCAATTCAGAGACTAAGAGTAGGGCTGCTCCAGGAAGAAGCTCAAGCTCTCTCACCCTGGCTACCTACACCACCCTGAGCACAGAGACTCAAGCTAGGAATAGACAACTGCACCTACTACAAGAAAAGAAAACAGAGTTCTGAGAGACTTTTTTCCTTACTTTTCTTTTCTTGCTCTTCTCATCCATTCTCCTCTACTCTTCCCCTCTGGTCCTCACAACGTCAACATATGTGAAACCAAGAACATTCCATGAAATTGGACTTTAAGACCTGAATCACTAGAATAGTATAATATAGAGGAATAACATAGGCCCCACCTCAGCACCTCTTTATTTGCTCTTATTTTCATTCTCCCTCTATTTACTTGTTATTTCTTCTTCTTTTTTTCTTTCTCCCTCTATCCCACTTTCAGCCTCCTTACTTTTAGTATTTATACATAGGGTAATTTTATGAATACAGATAAGGAGTTTGAATTTATACATTCTTCCATAAATTTGCCTTGTCTATTCATCACAGTTCTCCTTCAATATTGCTAAGTCAGATTAATCACATACTCTCATTCTTTCACCCCTTAGCATAGCATCCTACCCCTGACCCTCAGTTCTCTATTCAACACCAGAAATGTTATGCCTTTTATGAAACTAATGACTATATTCTAAATAATAATTGAAGCCAACATCTGTAGACACAGAGTCAAAATAAAAATGTATTTATATTGCTTAGGTTTAGGCTTTGGGTTAGGTTTAGATTTAGAGTTACGTTTTGATCTATGGTTAGGGCAAGGACTATGGATAGGGCAAGGGTTAGGACTAGGGTTTGGGTTAGGTTTAGGAATATGGTAAGGTATAGGGTTAGAAATAGTGATAGGGCTAGTATGAAAGATAAAGTTAGTCTTAGAGCTAGGATTAGGGTTAGGGTTATGGTTAGGGATAGGGCTAAATTAGGGCTAGTTTTAATATTAGGTTTAGGCCTTGAGTTAGGGTTAGAGTTAGGATTACGTTTAGGGTAAGGTATTGGGTTATAGCTAGGCTGAGGGCTAGGGAAAGGGTTAGTATTAGGGTTAGGTCTAGGGTTAGGGTTAGTGTTTGGGTTATGGTTATAACTAGAATGATGGCTGGGATTTGGAATAGTAATAAAGTTAGGATTTGTGTTAGGCTAAGAATTGGGGTTAGGACTAGGGTTAGCATTAAGGTTAGGATTTGGCTTAGGGTAAGGAAAAGGATTAGTGCTAGTGTTAGGGTTAGGATTAGGTATAGGTTTATTGCTAGTGCTAGTGTTAGGGTTCGGTTTAACGTTAGGGTCAGGTTTAGACCTACGTTTACCATTAGGGTCAGAATAAGTGTCAGGTTGGGTTATGGTTAGAGCTAGAATGAGGGCTAAGTTTAGGACTACTAATAGGATTAGGGTTTGGGTTAAAGTAAGGATTAGTGTTAAGACTAGTGTTAGCATTAGGGTTAGGGTGAACTTAGGGTAAGGTATAGGGGCTTAGAGCTAGGGTTAGGGCTAGGTTTAGGGTTAGGGTTAGGGCTAGTGTTAGAATTAGTGTAAGGGTTAAAGCTAAGGTTAGGTCTCAGTTCAGAACTAGGTTTTGTTTAGAGTTATGGCTAGGTTTAAAGTTACAACAAATGTATGGACTAGGGTTATGATTTGGGCTAGTTATAGGATTAGGGTTAGGACTAGGTCTAGTGTTAGGGTAAACTATCCGGAAAACTGACCCTAGATATAATCCTAAATTTAACACTCGGCATAGCCCTAAACCTAACTCAAACCCTAAACTTAACCATAAACCTAAACATAACAATAGAACTAATCCTAACCCTAAAACAAAATCTAACCCTAACCCTAACACTATATCTAACCCTATCCATTACTGTAACCCTAAACCTAACCTTAATGATAACCCTAGCCCTAAAACTAACTCTATCATATTCCTAGATATAATAACCCTAGACCTAACCCTAAAACTAACCCTCTCCCTAGCCAAAACCCTAGCTCAAAACCGAACCCTTACACTAATCATAACCCTAAACCTAACCCTAGTTCTAAACCTAACCCTAACCATAACTCAAGACCTATTCCTAAACTTAACCCTAATTCTAACCTAAGCTCTAATCCGACCCACTACCATAACCATAATGCTAACCCTAAGCCTAACCGTAACACTATTGCCAATGCTAACCCTATCAATTACCCTAAACCTAACCTGAACCGTAAACTAAACACTTTCTTTACCCTAACACTAACCCTAATGCTAATTTGAGCCCTAAACCTAAATCCTAACTTCAACAGAACCTTAACATTGACCCTAAACTCAAAATTTCCCCTAGCTCTAAACCTGACCCTGACCGCAAACCTAACCCTTACACTAGATGTAGACTGAAACTTGACCTTAAAATTATCTTTAACCATAACCCTAGACCTGATATTAGTCCTAGCCCTAATCCTAGCCCTAAACATAAAAAAAAACACTAGTCCTTTTCCTAGCCCTAAACCTAGCCTTAATCATAACCCTAATTCTGCACCTAGCCCTATCCCTACTCTAACCCTAAACCTACTTCTAAACCTAGATATAATGCCATCCCTTAGGTTTAGGGTTAAGTTAAACCTAGGGTTAAGGCTCGAATTAGGGCTTGGCTTGGGGTTTGGTTAGGGCTAGAATTAGGGCTATGGTAGTGCATGAACTAGTGTTGCAATTAGTGCTAGTTTTCGGGTTAGGGTTAGGGTTAGGTCTAGTATTAATATTAGGTTTAGGGTTAGGGTGATATTTAGAGCAAGGGTTATGTTAGGGTTAGTGTCAGAGTCAGGGTTAGTTTTAGGGTTAGTGTTAGAACTCGAATTAGGGCTAAAGTTAGTACTAGTTGTAGAGTTAGGGTTTGGTATATAGGTTGGTTTTGTTTTAGGGCTATGGCTATGGTTATGGCTAGATGATGGATTAACATCAGGGTTAGTACTAATGTTAGGTTAAGGTTTAGGCTTAGGTATAGGGTTTGATTTTGATTTAGGATTAGATCGAGGGTTAGGGCTAGGGCTAGGGCTAGGGCTAGAGTTAGGGTGAGGGATAGGGGTATGGTAACGAATATAGTTAGAACTAGGGATATGGCTAGGGCGAGAATTAGATTTAGGTATAGTAGTATTCTTAGGATTAGGATTAGAGTTAGGGCTAAATTAGGGCTAGGATTATGGCTAGTGTTAGGGCTAAATTTGGGCTAGGATTAGGGCTAGGGTTAGTGTTAGAGTTAGGGCTAAATTAGGGCTAGGTTTAAGGCTAGATTTAGGGTTAGGGTTAGAGCTAAATTAGGATTTAGGATTAGGGCTAGTGTTAGTGTTAGGGTAAGGGATACATTAGGGCTAGTATTAAGGCTAGGGTTAGTGTTATGGTTAGACTAAGGGGTTGGGCTAGAGTTAGGGTTAGTATTGGTGTTAAGGTTAAGTTTCGAGGAATGGGTGGGGTTATATCTAGCTTTAGGGATAGGGTGAGGGTTAGAATAAGGAATAGGCCTAGGGTTATGTTTAACTTTAGGATTAAGGCTAGTTTTAGGGCTAGGTTAAGAGCTAGTGTTTCTTTTAGGTTTATGGCTAGGACCACGTTTAAGGCTAATATCAGGTCTGGGGTTAATGTTAAAAATAGTTTTAGGGTTAGGTTATTGCTAGGTGTAGTGTAAGAGTTAGGTTTATGTTAAAGGTCAGCTTTCGGGCTAGGGTTATTATTAGGGTCAGGGTCAGGGTCAGGGTTAGCATTTGGTTTAGCTAAAGGTTTATGGTTAAGGCTCAAATTAGCATTAGGGTTAGGTTTAGGATTAGGGTAATGGATATGGTTTAGTTTAGGTTTCAGTTAAGTATTAGGGTAATGGATGAATAAGGTATAGCAATCGGGTTAGTGTTACCATTAGGGTTAGGGTTATGTTTAAAGTAATGGATAGGTTTAGAGTTAGGGTTGGGGCTGGGTTATGGTTTGGATTAAGTCTAGAATTATGGTTAGGTTTAGGGATAGGTTTAGGGTGTGCTTTGGTGTAAGTTTTAGGGTTAGTGTAAGTGTTAGGTTTTGGGCTAGGATTATGTTTAGTCTTAGCGCTAGGGTCTGGATTAGGGTTAGGGGTGTTTTTGCATGCTTCAGCTTTTGGAAATTTTCACATGAGGGAACCAGAGTGCCCACATAGAACTGATTGAGTGTGTGGAGTTTTAAGCAGGGAGCACCAACCCTGTTTGATTTCAAGTTCCGTTTCCATTTACCCATATAGGTCAAAATGAAGGAAACCTTAAAATACAAACTGTTCCTGATAGCAAACCATTGAAGGGATAAGGCCCAAATCTGGGGAAAATACTAAGGCTAGGTAAAAGACGAATTATGCCAAGTATCAAATGAATTTGAACAAAAATCCTAACTCTAACACTATATCTAACCCAACCCTAATCTAATTCTAACCTGTTTAGAGTACCTTTGATCATAGAAGTCCCAAACTTGGGGAGCCCAGAGGCACAACTTAACAGATGAATCTTCTGCAGTATCAAAGAAATTTGATGAAAAATTCGGGGAGGTATTTTACTAGATTCATATTTCCCTGTTTTTTTTTTTTTTCTTAAAGTGCTCATGGACAAATTGTTTTTCATGCTTCAGCTTAAGGTACTTTCAGAAAGAAAATCCAAAAAGTGCCCAGAGAGAGCTGAGTGAGTCTGTGAAGTTTCATGCAGCTAGCACCAACACTGTTTGATTTCCAGCTCCATTGCATTCACACCTGTAGGCCCTAATGGAGTGAAACCTAAAAATTCAAACTGTTCCTGACACTGAACCATTGAAACTTGAAATCCCAATTTTGGGGAGCCTACTAAGGCTGGGTCAAGGGTGAATCCTGTATAGTATCAAATTAATCCAACCAAAAACATTTGAAGCTCTTTCAATTCATGTGTAGTCTGCTTGCTCCTAATGCACCCAGAGATAAAGCTGTTATTTTCTACTCATCTTAGGGCTACTTGCATGGTAAACAGCAGATTATGCTCACTGAAAATTGATGGAGTGTGTGAAGATTCAAGCAGCTATCCCAAACCCTGTTTGATTTCCAGCTTTATTTCCATTCACCCCTACATGGAAAAAAGAAGAGAAACATGAAAATTGAAACTGTTCCTGAAAGCAAACCCTTTACGTAGGAGGCCCAAACATTTGGAGTATAGTCAAAATAGGAAAACGATGAATCCTGCAGAGTATCATAGAAATTTGAAAACAAAACTAACTCTAACTCTAATACTAGGTCTAATCCTAGTCCTAACACTAACCCTAACACTAACCTTAACCTATTTAGAGTCGGTTTGATCCTAGTAGTCCCACATTTGGGGAGCCACGTTGGGTAAGCAAAAAGATGAATCTTTCACAATATCAAAGAAGTCTGACCAAATAATTGGAGCGGTAGTTCAGTACATGCATATTTACCTGCTTTATCCTAAAGGGCTCTCAGATAAAGTTGCTTTCAATGCTCAGGTTAGGGCTACTTTTAGAAGGAATAAACCAGAGAATGCCCATAGAAAACTGATTGAGTGCGTTAGGTTTGAAGTAGCTAGCACCAAATATGTTGGATTTCCAGCTCCATTTCCATTTACACGCATAGGTCAAAACGAAATGAAAACTTAAAATACAAATTGTGCAGGAGAGCAAACCCTTGACCTAAGAGTTCCAAACCTAAAGAATAAAGTAAGGCTAGGTAAAAGTTGAATCCTGCCCAGTATCAAAGAAATTTGAACAAAACTAAATCCAACAAGATATTAGCTGTAACTCTAGCCCTAAACTAATACAAAATCTAACCTAACCTGTTTAGAAAACCATTGATCATAGTAGTCCCAAAGTGAAGGAGCCCAGTGGGGCAAGCTAACAGATGAATTCTGTGCATTATCAAAGAAATCTTACCAAATAATTGGGGGAGGTATTTCAGTACTTGCATATTTCCCTGTTTTCTCCTAATGTTCTCGTGGATAAATTATTTTTTCATCCTTCAGTTTAAGGTACTTGCACAAGGAACAACCATAGAGTGCCCACAGAGAGCTGATTGAGTGTCTGAATTTTCAAGCAACTAGTACTAACTCTGTTTGATTTCCAGCTCCATTTTCATTCACGTGTATAGGCCATACTAAAGTGGAACCTAAAACTTTAAACTGTATCTGACAGTGAACTGGAAAACCTTAAAAACTCAAACTTGGGAATCTTACTAAGACTAGTAAAAGGATGAATCCTGTAAAATATCAAAGTAATCCATGCAAAGAAATTGAAGCTTGCTCCGAACATGCTCACAGTTTCTTTCCAATTCTGCTTTGGGCTACTCTCAAAAGAAAAAGAAAAAAGGAGAGAATGTGCCCTTAGAACTGGTTGAGTGTGTGAAGTTTCCAGCAGCTAGCACAAACCCTCTTTGAGTCCAGCTAAATTTCCATTCACCTCTATAGGGCAAAATGAGGTGAAAGATAAAAATTAAAACTACTCCCAAGAGATAACCCTTTTATCTAGAAGGCCCAAACTTGGGGAGCATACAAAGAATAGAAAAAAGTTAAATCCTGCCCAGTATTCATAAAGTTGAAGGAAACTAACTCTAACCCTAACACTAGTTCTATCCCTAACTCTAACCATATCCCTAAGCCTAACCTGTTAAGAGAACCTTTGATCATAAAAGTTTTAAACTTGGGGAGTCTAGTTGGGCAAGCTTACATACGAATCCTGCACAAGGAAAAAAAACAGAGAGTGCCCACAGACAACTGATTGAGTATATGAAGTTTCAACCAGCTAGCACCAACCCTCTGATTTCCAGCTCCATTCTCATTTACCCATATAGGTCGAAATGAAGTGAGACATTAAAAACAAACTATTCCCAACAGCGAATCATTGAACTGAGAAGGTCCCAAACTGGGGCACATACTAAGGCTAGGTAAAAGATAAATCTTCCCAGTATCAAAGACATTTGAACAAAACAAACTCTAACCCTAACACTAGCTCTAATGCTAGCCTTAACCCTAACCATAACACTAACACTTACCTGTTTAGAAAACCATTGATCCTAAAAGTGCCAACTTTGGGGAGCCTAGTGGAGCAAGCTCAAAGATGAATACTGTGTAGTATCAAAGAAATCTGATCAAAATGTTGGGAGACATATTTCAGTACATACATGTTTCTCTGTTTTCTACTTAAGGGCTCTCGGGTACAGTTTCTTTTGCATGCTTCATCTTTGGCCTACCTTCTAAAGAAAGAAACTAGAGAGTGCCCACTGACAACTAATTGTGTGAAGTTTCAAGCACCTGTGGTGAATCCTGTTTGATTTTCAGCTCAATTTTCGTTCAAATCAATAAGCCATAATAAAGGGAAACCTTAAAATACAAACTGTTCCTGAGAGCAAACCTTTGAACCGACAAGGCCCAAACCTGTGGAGCATAGTAAGGTTAAGTAAAAGATGAATCCTGCCCAGCATCATAGAAATTTGAAGAAATCTAAGGCTTCCTGGGTGTTCTTGGTGCAGATGGAAGGCTGGGCTGTGCATTTTCTCTGGCTCAGACAGCAGTCTCAGCCACACAGGCGCTCTTTGCACACATGGAAGGCAGCACAGAACACAGAGTCTTTGCTTGCAGGTCACCAAACTGAGCTCTGCAAACAGCACAAGTCACTCCAGAACCACTCACCTTACCAAACACCATACATGGGTAATAGATGGAATCCATCGTGCAAAACCTTACTCATCGTCTATCAGTGGGTGTGGCTACCAGCTCTGTTCTGCAGCTTATCAGGTAAGCAGTTTCCAACTCCCCTACCTCCAACTGTGATAACTCAAGATTTTTCACACAAGCTTTTTGGGGGTGTAGCTATCAATGAGGAACAGCAACTGTACAGGCACATGGTTTCCAATCAGAGACTAAGAGTAGGGAGGCTCCAGGTAGAAGTTCAAGCCCTCTCACCCTGGTGACCTCCACCATCCTGAGCACAGAGACTCAAGCTTGGAATAGACAACTCCACCTACTGCAAGAAAAGAAAACAGAGATCTGAGAGATTTTTTATTTTCTTTCTTACTATCCTTATCTTGCTCTTCTCATCCATTCTCCTCTTCTCTTCCCCTCTGTCCTCACAACGTCAACATATGTGAAACCAAGAACTTTCCATGAAATTGGACTTTAAGAACTGAATCACTAGAATTGTATAATATAGAGGAATTCCATAGGCCCACTTCACCACCTCTTTATTTTCTCTTATTTTCTTTCGCCCTCTCTTTCTTTATTCCTTGTTATATTTTCTTCTTTTTTCTTTCTCCCTCTATCCCACTTTCAGCTTCCTAACTTTTACTATTTATACATAGGATAATTTAATGAATACAGATAAGGAGTTTGAATTAATACTTTCTTTCATAAATTCCCCCGTATATTCATTAGATTTCTCCTCCATAGTTGCTAAGTTAGATTAATCACATACCCTCATTCCTTTCCCCATTAACATAGCATCCTACCCCTAACCTTTAGTTCTCTATACACCACCAGAAATGGTATGCCTTTTATGAAACTTATGACTATATTCTAAATAATAATTGAAGCCAACATCTGTAGACACAGAGTCTAAATATAAATGGGGATTCTCGAAGATGGCGGCGAGGGGAGTGCATTACCCCCGTGTGCTGCTTCACTGTGTGGGAGTATGACAAGTCAGGACGGCTAAAGGATATCTTGTTAGGAATTTCCAGCAATAGTGGGGTGCTCCGGAACCTGGAGGAAGGATTTCCATCGCATGAGGATCGGCTACGCGGACTCAAACGCGAGAGGTTTGTCGCACGGAGGGTAACACGGCTTATTCAGCAAATCGCCCCGCGGCTAGAGTCTGCAGCGCGCGCTGGGATAGAGACGCAGGGTTACAGCGCTGCAGTTTCTGCCAGCCGTGCAAGCACCGTACTCAGGGCTGAATTCTGGGTTCGAGACGGGGGAAAGGAAGCAGTCCATCTCGGTTCTCCACACCTGTCAGACCACAGAGGAGGCCAGCAGCCACCATGTTGGTAAACTGACGTCACCTTCCCTGTTTTCGACTGACCGCAGCTCATTCAGCCATAGATCAGGTAATTTCAGGCTGCAATTCGCCTGCGGCTTGCAGACAGATTGCTAGGGTTCAGCGCCTGGGTGCTTCTTAGAACCTGAGCTTATCGGAGCGAACACCGAGCGCGGGGCGGCCGAGTTCCGGCTCCCGGAACCGGGCCGCGGAGCCTGCGGAGGCTGCTTCTTGGACCCTGCTCCTATCAGAGCATACAACAAGCACTAAGCAGCCGAATTCCGGCTCCCGGAACTGAGCCCGCGGGGACTGCTTCTTGGAGCTTACACTTATAGGAGCTTACACCGAGCACGGAGCGGCCGAGTTCCGGCTCCCGGAACTTCCCTGGCCCGGGGCTAGGAGCCCGCGGAAACTGCTTCTCGGTCCGGGTCCTGCTGAGGGCCGGTCAGGACTCACCCGTTGCTTTGGTTGCCCGGCAAGGGGAACGAAATGCTGCCATTCGCATAGGATACCAACATGGCAGAGATCTGATGTCAGCAGAAAGCGGCGGAGGAGAGAACTTCATCAATACCAGCGGTGACATAAGCAGTTGGTCTCCTGGTAGGGGGGGTGAGGCACAGTCACCCGAGTCTCCTCAATTTGTCGTTGAGCCAGAGGGGAGAAGCCGGGCCGCCGCCAGCGCCCGGAGCAGGCCCAGCGGCTCGCCAGCGTGGTGACCGCGTGACCCCAATTGGAGAGGGGGCGGAGCGGAGCCGCCACTCGCACCCGCAAGGTGGGCAGACCCGCGACCCAGTGGTACATGGGCGTGGTAGGAGGGGCAGGGCAGAGCCGCCGTTCGCGCTTGCAAGGTAAACAGACCTGTGACAGCCGGGCGGGTCAGGCCCAGTGGCCTGCCAGTGTGGTACACATGTCACCCCAACTGGAGTAGGGGCAGAGCAGATCCTTCTCCCACGCCCGGATCAGGCCCTGCCGGTGTGGTGGTCACGTGACCCCAATTGGAGTGGGGGCGGAGCGGAACCGCCACCCGTGCCCGCAGGGTGAGCAGACCAGTGATCAAACTGCAGATCAGACCCAGGGGTCCGCAGGCGTGGTAGGAGGGGCAGGGCAGATCCGCTGCCCGCGCCTCCAAGGTAGGCAGACCTACAACAGACCGGCGGATCAGGCCCAGGAGCCTGCCGGCGTGGTACAAACACCACCCTAATTGGAGTAGTGGCAGAGCAGAGTCGCCGCCCGTGCCAGGAACAGGCCCAGCGTCCTGCAGGCGGGGTAGTCACGACACCCCAATTGGAGTAGGGGCAGAGCAGAGCCTCCACCCGTGCCCGAAAGGTGGGCAGATCTGCGACCGACCAGCGGGACAGGCCCAGTGGCCTGCCGGTACGACAGACACGTCACCCCATTTGGAGTAGGGGCAGAGTAGAGCCGCCGCCCGCGCCTGCAGGGTAGGCAAACCTGCAACCGACCGGCGGATCAGGCCCGGTGGCCTGCCGGCGTGGTACACTCGTCACCCCAATTGGAGTAGGGGCAGAACAGAGCCGCCGCCAGCGCCCAGAACAGGCCCAGTGACCTGCCGGCGTGGTAGCCACGACACCCCAATTGGAATAAGGAGAGAGCAGAGCCGCCGCCCGCACCTGCAGGAAAGATACGCAAGCAGTATGAAAAGACAAGGAAAGAAAGGACCACAAGCAATGCAGGTCAACGCAACTTTAGAAGAGGTAACAGCTGCAGCAGATGGAATGTCAGATAAAGAATTCAGGATATACATGCTTCAGATGATCTGGAGTATCAAGGAAGACATTAAACAGCAAAATCAGACAATGAAAGATCACTTCGACAATGAATTACGCAAACAAATCCAGGAAGCAAAGGATCAACTATACAGGGAGATAGAGGTTATAAAAAACAAACAAACAGAAATCCTAGAAATGCAGGAAGCAATAAACCAACTTAAAAACTCAATGGAGAATACTACCAGCAGAGTAGAACACTTAGAAGATAGAACATCAGACAATGAAGACAAAGTATTTCAACTGGAAAAGAACATAGACAGCTCAGCAAGACTGTTAAGAAACCATGAGCAGAACATCCAAGAAATATGGGATAACATTAAGAGACCAAACTTAAGAGTCATTGGGATACAGGAAGGTACAGAGCTCCAAACCAAAGGAATGAGCAGTCTATTCAATGAAATAATACGAGAAAACTTCCCAGACTTGAAGAATGAGACAGAATCCCAAATCCTAGAAGCCTACAGGACGCCGAATGTGCAAAATCATAAGAGATCCACACCTAGACACATTATAATGAAGATGCCCAACATACAGAATAAGGAGAGAATTTTAAAAGCTACAAGAGAAAGGAAGCAGATTACATTTAGGGGTAAGCCAATCAGGATAACAGCTGATCTTTCAACACAGACTCTGAAAGCTAGAAGATCCTGGAATAACATATTTCAAACACTGAAAGAAAATGGGTTCCAACCAAGAATTGTGTATCCAGCGAAATTAAGCTTCAGGATGGAAGATGAAATTAAAACCTTCCACGATAAACAAAAGTTTAAAGAATTCGCAGCTAGAAAACCATCTCTTCAAAACATCCTCGCCAAAACATTACAGGAAGAGGAAATGGAAAATAACAATGAAAACCAACAGTGGGAGGTAGGACAGTAAAGGGGGGGGAAATAATCAAAGAGGAAAACAAACCATGTTTAGTAACAGAAATAAACAAATATGGCTGGAAGAACAACCCATATCTCAATAATAACCCTAAATGTTAATGGCTTAAACTCACCAATTAAGAGACACAGGCTAGTAGAATGGATCACAAAACAAGACCCAACAATATGCTGCCTACAGGAGACGCATTTGATAGGAAAAGACATACATAGGCTGAAGGTGAAAGGTTGGGAAAAATCATATCACTCATATGGACTTCGGAAACAAGCAGGAGTGTCCATACTCATATCAAATAAAATAGATTTCAAGCCAAAGTTAATCAAAAGGGATAAAGAGGGACACTACATACTGCTTAAGGGAACCATACACCAACAAGACATAACAATCATAAATATTTATGCCCCAAACAATGGTGCAGCTATGTTCGTCAAACAAACTCTTCTCAAGTTCAAGAGTCTAATAGACCACCATACCATAATCATGGGAGACTTCAACACACCTCTCTCGCCACTGGACAGATCTTCCAAACAAAAGTTGAATAAGGAAACTATAGAACTCAATAACACTATTAATAACCTAGACCTAATTGACATATATAGAGTATACCACCCAACATCAAGCAGTTACACTTTTTTCTCAGCAGCACATGGATCCTTCTCAAAAATAGATCATATATTATGTCACAGGGCAACTCTTAGACAATATAAAGGAGTAGAGATAATACCATGCATCTTATCTGATCATAATGGAATGAAACTGAAAATCAACGATAAAAGAAGGAAGGAAAAAGCATACATCACTTGGAGAATGAACAATAGGTTACTGAATGATCAATGGGTTATAGAAGACATCAAGGAGGAAATTAAAAAATTCTTAGAGATAAATGAAAACACAGACACAACATATCGGAATCTATGGGACACATTGAAAGCAGTTCTAAGAGGAAAATTCATTGCTTGGAGTTCATTCCTTAAAAAAAGAAAAAACCAACAAATAAATGATCTCATACTTCATCTCAAAATCCTTGAAAAAGAAGAGCAAAACAACAGCAAAAGAAGTAGAAGGCAAGAAATAATTAAAATCAGAGCTGAAATTAATGAAATCGAAACAAAAGAAACAATTGAAAAAATTGACAAAACTAAAAGTTGGTTCTTTGAAAAAATAAACAAAATCGACAGACCCTTAGCCATGCTAGCGAAGAGAAGAAGAGAGAGAACTCAAATTACTAGCATACGGGATGAAAAAGGCAATATCACAACAGACACTTCAGAAATACAGAAGATAATCAAAAACTATTTTGAATCCTTATACTCCAATAAATTAGAAGATAGTGAAGGCATAGATAAATTTCTTAAGTCATATGATCTGCCCAGATTGAGTCAGGAGGATATAGACAACCTAAACAGACCAATATCAATTGAGGAAATAGAAGAAACCATCAAAAGACTACCAACTAAGAAAAGCCCAGGACCGGATGGGTATACAGCAGAATTTTACAAAACCTTTAAAGAAGAACTAATACCAATACTTTTCAAGCTACTTCAGGAAATAGAAAAGGAGGGAGAACTTCCAAATTCATTCTATGAGGCCAACATCACCCTGATACCTAAACCAGACAAAGACACTTCAAAGAAAGAAAACTACAGACCAATATCTCTAATGAACCTAGATGCAAAAATCCTCAATAAAATTCTGGCGAATCGGATACAAAAACATATCAAAAAAATTGTGCACCATGATCAAGTAGGATTCATCCCTGGGATGCAAGGCTGGTTCAATATACGGAAATCAATAAATGTTATTCACCACATCAATAGACTTAAAAATAAGAACCATATGATCATCTCGATAGATGCGGAAAAAGCATTCGACAAAGTACAGCATCCCTTTATGTTCAAAACTCTAGAAAAACTAGGGATAACAGGAACATACCTCAATATTGTAAAAGCAATCTATGCTAAGCCTCAGGCTAGCATCATTCTGAATGGAGAAAAACTGAAGGCATTCCCTCTAAAATCTGGAACAAGACAGGGATGCCCTCTCTCTCCACTTCTGTTCAACATAGTTCTCGAAACACTGGCCAGAGCAATTAGACAGACGAAAGAAATTAAAGGCATCAAAATAGGAAAAGAAGAACTTAAATTATCACTATTTGCAGATGATATGATTCTATACCTAGCAGACCCAAAAGGCTCTACAAAGAAACTATTAGAGCTAATAAATGAATTCAGCAAAGTGGCAGGATATAAAATCAACACGCATAAATCAAAGGCATTCCTGTATATCAGCGACAAATCCTCTGAAATGGAAATGAGGACAACCACTCCATTCACAATATCTTCAAAAAAAATAAAATACTTGGGAATCAACCTAACAAAAGAGGTGAAAGACTTATACAATGAAAACTACAGAACCCTAAAGAGAGAAATAGAAGAAGATCTTAGAAGATGGAAAAATATACCCTGTTCATGGATAGGCAGAACTAACATCATCAAAATGGCGATATTACCAAAAGTTCTCTATAGGTTTAATGCAATGCCAATCAAAATCCCAACGGCATTTCTTGTAGAAATAGAGAAAGCAATCATGAAATTCATATGGAAAAATAAAAGACCCAGAATAGCAAAAACAATGCTAAGCAGGAAGTGTGAATCAGGCGGTATAGCGATACCAGACTTCAAACTATACTACAGAGCAATAGTAACAAAAACAGCATGGTACTGGTACCAAAACAGGCGGGTGGACCAATGGTACAGAATAGAGGACACAGAAACCAATCCACAAAACTACAACTATCTTATATTTGATAAAGGGGCTAAAAGCATGCAATGGAGGAAGGATAGCATCTTCAACAAATGGTGCTGGGAAAACTGGAAATCCATATGCAACAAAATGAAACTGAATCCCTTTCTCTCGCCATGCACAAAAGTGAATTCAAAATGGATCAAGGAGCTTGATATCAAATCAGAGACACGCCGTCTGATAGAAGAAAAAGTTGGCTACGATCTACATACTGTGGGGTCGGGCTCCAAATTCCTCAATAGGACACCCATAGCACAAAAGTTAATAACTAGAATCAACAAATGGGACTTACTCAAACTAAAAAGTTTTTTCTCAGCAAAAGAAACAATAAGAGAGGTAAATAGGGAGCCTACACCCTGGGAACAAATCTTTACTCCTCACACTTCAGATAGAGCCCTAATATCCAGAGTATACAAAGAACTCAAAAAATTAGACAATAAGAGAACAAACAACCCAATCAACAAATGGGCCAAGGACCTGAACAGACACTTCTCAGAGGAGGACATACAGTCAATCAACAAGTACATGAAAAAATGCTCACCATCTCTAGCTGTCAGAGAAATGCAAATCAAAACCACCCTAAGATACCATCTCACTCCAGTAAGATTGGCAGCCATTAGGAAGTCAAACAACAACAAGTGCTGGCGAGGATGTGGGGAAAAGGGTACACTTGTACATTGCTGGTGGGACTGCAGATTGGTGCAGCCAATTTGGAAAGCAGTATGGAGATTTCTTGGAAAGCTGGGAATGGAGCCACCATTTGACCCAGCTATTCCCCTTCTTGGTCTATTCCCTAAAGACCTAAAAAGAGCATGCTACAGGGACACTGCTACATCGATGTTCATAGCAGCACAGTTCACAATAGCAAGACTGTGGAACCAACCTAGATGCCCTTCAATAGACGAATGGATAAAAAAAATGTGGCATTTATACACAATGGAGTATTACTCTGCATTAAAAAATGACAAAATCATAGAATTTACAGGGAAATGGATGGCATTAGAGCAGATTATGCTAAGTGAAGCTAGCCAATCCCTAAAAAACAAATGCCAAATGTCTTCTTTGATATAAGGAGAGTAACTAAGAACAGAGTAGGGACGAAGAGCAGGAGAAGAAGATTAACATTTAACAGGGATGAGAGGTGGGAGGGAAAGGGAGAGAGAAGGGAAATTGCATGGTAATAGAAGGAGACCCTCAGGGTTACACAGTGGAGGAGGTAGAGAGAGAGGAGGGGAGGGGAGGGGAGAGGTGGGGAGGGGGGAGGGTGGAGGATGGGAAAGGCAGCGGAGCACAACAGACACTAGGATGGCAATTTGTAAATCAATGGATGTGTAACTGATGTGATTCTGCAATCTGTGTATGGGGTGAAGGTGGGAGTTCATAACCCACTTGAATCAAAGTGTCAAATATGATATGCCAAGAAATTTGTAACGTTTTGAACCCACAATAAAAAATTTAAAAATAAGTAAGTAAATAAATAAATAAATAAATAAATAAATAAATAAATAAATAAATATAAATGTATTTATAATGGTTAGGCTTAGGCTTCAGGTTAGGGTTAGATACAGAGTTAGGTTTTGATCTATGGTTAGGGCTAGGGCTAAGGATAGGGCAAGGGTTAGGAGTAAAGTTTGGGTTAGGTTTAGGATTATGGTAAGGGATAGGGTTAGAACTAGTGATAGGGCTAGTATGAGAGTTAGAGTTAGTCTTAGAGCTAGGAATAGGGTTAGGGTTATGGTTAGGGATAGGGCTAAATTAGGGCTAGTGTTAGTGTTATGTTTACACCTTCAGTTAGGGTTGGAGTTAGGATTACATTTAGGGTAAGGTATTGGGTTATAGGTAGTTTGAGGGCTAGGGCAAGGGTTTGTATTAGGGTTAGGAGTAGGGTTAGGTTTGGGGTTATGATTAAAGGTAGGTTTAGGGCCAGGATGAGGGCTAATGTTTGTGTTAGGCTTAGGGCTAGTATTAGGGCTAGGGCTAATGTCAGGTCTAGGGTTACAGTTAGGAATAGATTTAGTGTTAGGTTAGGTGTATACTAAGGGTCAGATTTAGAAGTAGCGTAATTATTAGCGTCAGGATCAAGGTGAGGGTTTGGGTTAGGTTAGGGTTTAGGTTTTCGGCTTGAATTAACATTAGGGATTCGGGTTAAGGTAATGAAAGGGTTAGGTTTAGGGTTTAGGTGTGGTTTAGTGTAAAGGAAAAGGTTATGGTTAGGCCTAGGGTTAGCATAAGGGTTATCATTAGGGTAATGGATAGGGTTAGACCTAAAATTAGGGGTAGGGTTATGTATAGGTTTAGGGCTTTTGTTTGTGGTAGGTTAGGGTTTAGGTTTGGTTTAGTGTAATGGATAAGGTTAGGGTTAGGCCTATATTTAGCATAATGAGTTACCATTAGGGTAATGGATAGGGTTAGACCTAAGATTAGGGTAGAGTTATGTATAGGATTAGGGCTTTTCTTGGGTTAGGGTTAGATTTACCTTTAGTGTTAAAGCTAGGTTAGTGGCTGAGGATGTGGCTCAAGAAGTAGGATGCTCGCCTGGCATGTGCAGGGTGCTGTGTTCGATCCTCAGCACCATATACCAATAAAATAAAGATGTTGTGCCCACCAAAAACTAAAAAATACATATTAAAAAAAACTAGGTTTAGGACTCGGATGGAGGCTAGATTTTGTGTTAGGTTAGGGCTAGGTTTAAGGCTACAGCTAATGTACAAAGTAGTGTTATGATTAGAGCTAGTGATAGGGTCAGGGTTAGGGCTATGTCTAGTGTTAGGGTTAAATTTATGGTTATGATGATGTTTAGAACTAGGTTTAATGTTAGGGTCAAAGTCAGAGTCCAGATTAGTTTTCAGTTTAGGGTTAGGACTAGAATTAGTGATAGGATTAGGGCTAGGTGTAGGGTTAGGGTTATGATTTTGTTTTGTTTTAGGGCTAGGGGTAGAGTTACGGCTAGTTTTAGAATTAGGGCTAGTGTTAGTGTGAGGTTTAGGCTTAAGTTTAGGGTTAGATTTAGAGTTAGCTTTAGAGCTAGGCTTTGAGCTAGGGGTAAGGATAGGGCTAGGATTAGGGCTAAGTTTAGGTCTAGGTATAGGGTGATGGTAAGCGATAGGGTTAGAACTAGGTATAAGGCTAAGACAAGAGTTTGAGTTAGTCTTAGGGCTAGGGTTAGGGTTGAGTACAAATAGGGCTAAATTAGGGCTTGGATTAAGACTGGGTTAGTGTTAGGGTGAGGCCTAGTTTGAGGGCTAGGGTTAGTGTTAGGGTTAGGGTTAGGTTTAGGTTTAGGTTAAGGGATGGGATTATAGCTACTTTTAGCACTAGGGTGATGATTAGAATTAGGGTTTGGTTATGGTTACATTTATGATTATAGACGAGGTTTATAGTTAGAATGTGGGCTAAGATTTTTGTTAGGATTAGGACTAGGATTAGAGTGAAGGCTAATGTCAGGTCTAGGGTTATAGTTAGGGAGAGTTTTAGGGTTAGGTTTATAGCTAGGTCTATTGTAAGTGTTAGGTTTCTTGTTAGGGTCAGGTTTAGAGCTATGGGTATTTTGGGGGTAAGGGCCAGGGTTAGGGTTTTTATTAGATTAAGGTTAAGGGTTAAGGCTTGAGTTATCATTACAGTTAGGGATAGGTTAATGATAGTATTAGGTTTAGAGTTCAGGTTATGTGTAGGGGAATGGATAGGGTTAGGGTTAAATATAGGATTAGGGTTCGGCCTAGGTTTAGCAGAAGTGTTAGGGTTATCATTAGGGTAATATATAGGGTTAGAGCTAGTGATAGAGCTAGTGTTATGCATAAGATTAGGTCTAGGGTAAGGCCTAGGTTTAGGGTTAGGTGTAAGGTTAGGGTTATGGTTAGCTTTAGTGTTAAAGCTAGGGTAGGGCTTGGTTAGGGCTAGGTTCTGAAATAGGTTAGGGCTAAGGCAAATGTAAGAACTTTGTTATGATTAGGGCTATTTTTAGGGTTAAAGTTAGAGCTAAGTATAGTTTTAGGGTTAGATTTAGGGTTAGGGTGATGTTTAGAACTAGGGTTATTGTAAGTGTCAGGGTCAGTGTTCAGTTTAGGGTTATGGATAATGGGAAAAACAGAATTAGGTCTAGGGTTAAGACTAGGGGAAGGGTTAGTTTTTGGCTTTAGGCTAAGTGTTATTATTAGGGCTAGAGCTAAGTTTTTTTCTTAAGGTCTAGGGCTAGAATTATGGATAGATAAGGATTAGGTTTTGGTCTAGGACTATTGTTAGGATTAGCTTTAGTTATAAGGTTACCAATAGGGCGAATGTTAGGGTTTGGTTTAGGGTTAAGTCCGGGATTAGACCTAAGATTCTTGTTAGGGTCAGAATAAGGGTCAGGGTTAGAGTTAGGGTTTGGGTTATGGTTAGAGCTAGAATGAGGGCTAGGATTAGGACAACTAATAGGGTTAGCGTTTGGCTTAGGTTAAGGAATAGATTTAGGATTAGAATTAGAATTAGCACTATGTTTAGGGTTGGCATAGGGTAAGGGATAGGGTTAGAGCTAGGGTTAGGGCTAGGGTTAGGGTTAAAGCTAGGCTTAGTGTTCGAATTAGGGCTAGTTTTGTGTTAGGGTTATGGCTAGGGTTAGAGCAATGGCTATTGTAAGAACTATGGTTTTTAGGGTTAGTTTTAGGGTTATGGTTAGGTGTTAAACCTCTAGTGTTAGGATTAGGTTTAAGGTTAGGGTGAAATATAGAGCTAGTGTTAGTGTTAGGTTAATAGTCAGGGTCAGGTTTAGTTTTAGGGTTAGGGTTAGGACTTGAATCAAGGCTAGGGTTACTGTAGGGTTCAGTTTCAGGATAGGGTGGTGTTTAGAGCTAGGGTGAGTGTTAGGATATGAGTCAGAGTTAGGGATAGTATTAAGGTTAAGATTAGGACTCGAATTAGGGCTAGTGTAAGGTCTAGGTTTAGTGTTATGGTTTGGTTTAAGTTAAGGTTTAGGGTTAGGGCTATTGCTTGGATTTGTCTTACTTCAAGATTTATTGTTAGGGCTAGTTTTAGGATTAGCATTAGGGCTAGTGCTAGTGTTAATGTTAGGCTTAGGCTTAGGTTTAGGGTTATGGTTATATTTAGAGTTATTGTTACATCTAGGGTTAGGACTAGAAATAAGGATTTGGCAATGCTTATGGCTAGGTTTAGGGCTAGGTTTAAGATTACGGTAATGGATAGTGTTAGAAGTAGAGATAGGGCTAGTGTGAGAGTTACAGTTAGTCTTAGGGTTTGGGTTAGGGTTAGGGATAGGGTTAAATTAGGGCTAGGATTAGGGCTGGGACTAGTGTTCACCTTAGGCGTAGCATTAGGGTTAGGGTAAGGTTTAAGTTTAGGGTAAGGAATGGCATTATAGCTAGGTTTAGATATAAGGTGAAAGTTAGAAGTAGGGTTAGGGCTATGGTTAGAGTTAGGGTAATGATTAAGGCTAGGTTTGGGGCTAGGATGAGGGCTCTGCTTTATTTTAGTGTTAGGGCTAGGATTAGGGTTAGGGCTAATATCAGATCTAGGGTTATGGTTAAAGATAGTTTTAGAATTAGGTTTATGCCTACATATAATGTAAGGGTTAGGTTTAGGGTTAAGTCAGGTTTAGAGCTAGGGTCAAGGTCTGGGTTAGAAGTTTGGGATAGGTTAATGTTTAACATTAGGGCTCGAATTAGCATTATGGTTAGTGTTAGTGTAATTATAATATGAGGTTTGGTTTAAAATAATGCATAGTTTAGGATTAGGGATAGGGTTAGGTTTAGCCTAGAGTTATGGTTATTGCAAGGGATAGTTTTAGAGATAGGTTTAGGGCTAGGGTTATGGATTTGATTAAGTCTAGGGTTAGGATTAGGGTTAGGGTTAAAGCTTGGGTTAGGGCTTGGATTAGGGCTAGGTTTTGGTTAGTGCTAGGTTTAGGGGTAAGGCTAATGTAAGTACCAATGTTATAATTATGGTTAAATTTAGGGTTAGGTTTAGAGGTAGGTCTAGTGTTAGGTTTAGGGTTAGGGTTAGGGTGATATTTAGAATCAGTTAGTATTATGGTCAGAGTCAGGGTCAGTGTTAGTTCTAGCTTTCAGCTTAAAACTGTGTTTAGAGCTAGGGTGACTGTTAGTATATCAGTCAGGTTCAGGGTTAGCTTTACAGTTAGGGTTATGACTTGAATTAGGGCTAGGGTTACTGTTAGGGTTTGGTTTAAGTTTAGGGTGTTCTTTAGAGCTAGGGTCAGTGTTAGGATGTGTGTCAGTGTCAGGGTAAGTTTTAAGGTAAGGGTAAGTACTCAAATTAGGTCTAGGGTTATGTCTACATGTAGTGTTAGGTTTTGGTTTAAGTTAAGGTTTAGGGTTAGGGCTGTTGCTCAGTTTTGTTTTAGTCCTAGGTTTAGGGTTTGGGTTAGATATAAGATTAGCATTAGGGTTAGGGACATCTTAGTGTTAAACTTAGGCTTTGGGTTAGGGTTAGATATGGATTTAGTGTGAGATCTAGGATTAGGGCTAGGTCTATCTATAGGGCAAGGGTTAGAGCTAGGGTTATGGTTATGGTAACAGGTAGGGTTAGAACTAGGGCTAAGGCTAGGATGAGAGTTAGAGTTAGTCTTAGGCCTAGGGTTTTGGTTACTTTTATGGATAGGGCTAAGTTAGGGCTAGGATTAGGGAGAGAGTTGGTGTTCAGCTTAGACCTAGTGTTAGGGCTAGGGTTATAGTTAATTTTATGGTAAGGTATGGTGTTATAACTAGGTTTAGGGATAGGGTGAGGGTTAGAATTAGGGTTAGGGCTATGATTAGGGTTAGGGTTATGATTTTTTTTAATTTTTTATTGTTGGTTGTTCAAAACATTACAAATTTCTTGATATATCATGTTTCACACTTTGATTCAAGTGGGTTATGAACTCCCATTTTTACCCCATATACAGATTGCAGAATTACATCAGTTACACATCCATTGATTTACATATTGCCATACTAGTGTCA